>NC_080170.1:50393577-50617785 GCF_950295315.1 Erinaceus europaeus | reverse complement strand
CCCAAACCCCTGCTCAGCTTACAAGGTCATGTTGCCTTTCTGGTTACTATCTCCACATTTCTTGGAATTTGCAACCGACATTTAAATGAACTCTTGTGCACTATGAACTTTGAGGTAAATTTGGCTGCAAGTAAAAACAACTTCAAAAATCTGAGTCTCTACTCTCTTTTTGGAGCCTAAGCACCCAGATCAGCTGGCACCCCTAGATGTGCACCCAGTACTATTATAATACCTGGTCAACAACTCTTTCTTTTAATTTTCTCATATTTAAACTTTTTCCTTAAAAAACTAGTTTGACTAAGTAGCACAGTTATAAAACACTGCAAAATTAGACAACGAAGTCCAAGAAGGCCACTTGGAATTAAAATAAATGTTTATTTAATGACGAACCAAATTTCTTAGACAAAAAAAGAAAAAGATCAAAATACAGTCTCTTAGACATTTCTACAAGCTAGTCATGACAGTGGAACTAATAAAAACACCCTTGCACATTGTTTCATTTGCAGTTTCAAAACCAGCTATATAATTTGATTAAGTTGATAAGTAAGTCTTTCTTATCTGCTATGAGGAAATGTTTGCAAAAGATTCATAAAAGAACTGCACAGTATAGCTAAGCAATTACAATATTCTAGAAGAATGGCTCTTAAGTGCACAAACACATTAAAAATCCTCTGTTCAGGCTAGGTTGCCCCATAATTCTAAATAGTGTGACCTTGCTTCCCTTGGAGACCCTTAGGAATTTGGCTCTCCTTTCAGCCTTCCCTCTGCCAAGCATATAGAATGAATTAGCTGAAGCTCCGTTACAAATGCACTCCACCCACAATGATTTCCAATAGAGAGCCAAGTATTTTAAACCCACAACTTCAGATAAATGTAAAAATGACTCTGCTTTCAAAATTGAGTTTCCTTTTTGCTGTCTTCTCGCCTTTTTTTTTCCACTTCATTCCAAGTATACTTCCCAGTCAGAAAGCAAAATTGAAACAAATGTAAACAGGAAACCTAAAGTAAACAGACTAAATGCACATTTGTAGGTTTTAAATTTCAGGTAGTCATATACTAAAGGGCCTAAGATATCACACCATTGATGCAAATAAAGAAGGAGACATCAGGCACTTCTTTCAATCCCATTTTCACTTTGGTTCCCAGAGTTCATCTGGGCCTCTTGAGAGCAAAACCTAATGATGGGCAGGCTTAGAGGAACTGCTCCATAAGTACTGAGTACCACGACCCCGCCTACTTTTTCTGCTTTCTGGTCCTGTCTTGCTTTTGATTCTCTGCTGCTAAGAGAAAGCATCCCATGTATTAATTTACCTGAAGGTGCAACAAGAGCAAGAGAAAAGCAAAACTCTGAAGACACCTTTATTGGTTTAGCTGAATTTGTTGCTCGATTTGATTATCACATGTTCAAGGAAATGTTTCTTGGCATTTCAGGGGAAAGTGTGCTATTGTTTTTCTAAAATATGTGTGGTAGCTGGACACCAACACACAAAGATTCATGTTTAAAATGCCCCAACCTCTAGTTTCTCATCTTCCAATGGTGCAAGTCCTAAAGTAATTTCATGAACACAAAATCAATATAACCTCTACATTTATGTTTGATTTAGAGAGCTAAGCATTTTAGAGACAAATTCTTGCCCCCCCTTCTTTAGTTTCTCTGGCTGGTTTTGAACTACTACATACAAACTTATATGTGCTCCTACACTTCTTTCCCTCAGAAGACTTTTTCAGTACACTTCACTCCACCTCTTAATGACTTCCTCCTCTCCAGACAACATACGGTTACCTTCTTCTAGTCACTACTAAAATGAAGTCATGACTACTCCAATTCAAGATAATCAATAGTCCTGAAAAACCCTTACATATTATCTTCAAAGAGAGTGCATGATGTAGTGTGACAGCCCTCGTGGGTCCCAAGAACAGTCCCAGGTGGGTCAATTCACTAGCACCCAACAAGCAAATAAAATAAAACAAAATAATCAAGACCATCCATTATTAGGAGGCCTGGTTTTGTTTATTTGGTTTTAATTAGAGGGCACAACTTCTTTGAAAGAGTTCCAGACTATTTTTGTGAAAAGGAAATGAAGAGAGAAAGAAAGGGAGTGAGAAAGAGAGTGAGCAAGACAGAAAGATATAAAGAAAAAAAGAGATAGGGAAAGGAAGGAAGGAAGGAAGGAAGGAAGGAAGGAAGGAAGGGAGAGAGAAAGAAAGAAAGGGAGAGAGAATAAAGAAAGGGAGAGAGAAAGAAAGAAGGAAAGAAAGGTCCTGCTTCAGACAGGATGTGGGGGAGGAGTTGAGGAGTGATGTTTTATACTACACATTTGGACACAGTCCAATTTTTTCCCTTAAACATTCTCCAAGTTGTTTTCATTTTGCTCCATGCTTTGGCATTAATAAATTTATTAGATTAATTGTATGTCAGTTGTCTGCAGGTCTGGGCTGGATACTATTTAATAGCAATACAGCCACAAAGTAACTCTATAGAGAAATACACTCACATTTTTTTAAAGGAAAGCACAGCTATATATTTCATTTCTGTTTAAAATTGTGGCATGGGCACTGTACATAGAGAAAGTAGTGTAATCTTTCAGAAAACTGCTCTATTGGGTATATATACACATACATATATATGATATATATATATATATATATATATATATATATACACATTCATTCATTCATTCATTCAACAAAGCATAAGGAAGGCTTCATTAAGAGTTATGAATGTAGAGTTTGTGACTAGGTATTTGGATTCCTTCATCTGATAATTTTGAAGCAAAATCCCACAGATTGTGTCCCTTTGTTCTGGAAATGTACTTACAATTAAAATCACCTCACCAAATCAACAAATTCGCTTTAGAGTTGATGGAAAAGCATCTTTGTTTCAAACTCTATTTTGAGATGTCACACATGTTTTTGAGACAACTGCTATAGACTGAAGGTCTTTGCCCAGACAAAATTCACATGTTGAAACTGAATCCATAATGTAATGACTCAACTGTGATGGGACTTTTGTGGAGGTCATGAGGGTAGAGCCCTCCTGGATGGAATTAGTGCTCTCATAGAAGAGACCCCCAGAGAGCTTCTCTCACCAGATGAGGACACAACAGAAAGAGGGTATCTGTGAACCAGGGTGCAAGGCCATACAAATCACTGGATTTGGCTACCCCGGTGTTTTTGAACTTCTAGCCTCCAGAACCCAGAAAACTAAATATCTGATGCTTCTAAACCACTCAGACTGTGGGGTTTTGGTAGAGTAACTACACATACAAAGACTATTATTGTATAAAAAGAGAACCTTGAACACTCTTTCTCTGATGCCTGAGCCTCATTCACAACCTGTACAGTCAGTCTGATGAAGGAAAGCTATATGCCCAGAAACATGGCATCCTAGTAGAGGAGCTCAGGATGTTCTGTGTGACAACTAAAGAACTAGATTTAGGTGTTGGTAATGGAACAAGTTATTCTGGTTGGGTGGAATCTTGAATTACACAGATGATGGGGAGACAAACCCATTAGACAGAATGTGTCTTTTCACAGGTAGGTACCACAACTGAGATTTTTTTCCAGGTATGTAACCTAACCTAGAAGTATGTTCTAGGTCACGGTTCTAGGACTAGTAAGATCACGGTGGAAAGGATATAGACAGGTTTCTCCTGTATCTCTCCACAAAAGCACTATAGCACACAGCCATGGGGGGAAAGATTTCACCAGGTAGTCATTAGGACCCAATTGCATGTGATGCCCCTGCAGAAAAAGTGAGCAGAAAATATTCTGCATTATTCTATCTTTCTCTGAATACTCTAGTTGGTGGAAAGTTTGACTTCTATCATCCCACAATCCTTGTTACATACACATTAATTAAGATATTCCAATCCAGCCACATTTATCACCCTGCCTCCAGTGTGAGCAATGACAGTAATTTAGAGGCAAAAATTAGGAAACTTTTAGAGCAAAGTCAGGAGAGGGAGTGTGACAATGAAACAGAGAGACGACTGTTATGAGTAGAATTTTCTGGCATTTTTCCCATTAGGATGCTTTAGTGAGGTGCATTCACCTCCAGGTAGAATAAGATGACTGAAATAAGTCAACACTTCCACAGTCTAGTGGTGATCTCACTATTTAAGCGTCTCTTCTGGAATGAAACAAAGCCACTTATATCAGTGCTGCCTTTCTAAGGCATTGCTATTTCATTCAGAAGATGTCTGTTAAAATTTATAACAAAAGCATGACATAAGGGTTGGAGAAATAGCATAATTGTCCTGCAAAAATATTCTCATGAGCAAGGCTCCAAGGTGCCAGGTTCAATCCCCTGTACCACCATATGCCAGAGCTGAATGGTGCTCTTGTTGGGGAAAGAAGTATTTTTATATTAAAAAATAAACTGTAAAATAGCTAGGCCCTTCATCCATAAGTGAAAACACAAAACAACTGTGAATGATCTATTTGCAGTCCATGTGGCATCCAAAGCAAGGTCTACCAACTCTTCATCAGACCTTGACCTTATTGGATCCTTGAACTTTCTTTCTCTGTAATCTACCAAGTAATCTTAAATGACAAGAGGATGAAACAATAAGCATGACACTAATTACAAATGTAGCACTAAAACATTTTGCAAAAATGCCAATCAAGGAAGAGGAATCACTAAGGTATAACTTGCCAGTCCCATCTAAACCAAAGGGTAAAAGCGAAGGTCTCATGGGGTGCCAAGAATAAGTTTTTGGTTTCAAATTTTCTCCACTCACTTAGAGATGTATTGATACTGTTTTATATTTACTTATTTTTATTTTTGTATTGGGGGTTAATGGTTTACAGTGCAGTTATAGACACATGGGTATAATTACTTATCTTCCCATGCATCATGAAATAGGACCTCAAGGTCCCCTCTACCCGCTCACTCACTCTCCTTTCCCAGAGTCCCTTATTTTGGTGCAATATACCACACCCAGTCCAACTTTTGTTTTGGGAATTCCCTCTCTGTCCTTACTTTTAAGCTCCACACATTGATATAAGTATTTATTGGTATTTATTCTTCTCCTTTTGATTTATTTCACTAACATGATGTCTTCAAGTTCCATCCAAAATGAGACAAAGTGAATGACTTCCTTCTTAACAGCTGAGCAGTATTCCATGGAGACATGGATTTAAATACAGAACATGTTCATCTGACAGTGGTCACACAGTTATGCAGGAAATGTTTCAAAACATTACGTTTAAGGTGGGGGAGGGATTTCAGGTCCTGGTAAAATTGCAAAGGATCTACACTGGGGGTGAGAATGTTTTGCAGACACCTATCATGTTGAAATGGGAAATTGTATCCATGTGCCAACAACTGTACTATAAACCATTAACCTTTCAATAATAGTAATGCTAATAATAGAATAAATAAACTTGTATTTAGAGGTTAAATTTATGGTTCATTAATGTATAATTCCTTTTCACATTGATGTTCCCTGGCTGAGGGAAGAGCTCACTCTATACTCAATCATCAGATTTGTTTAATGTTCAACTACGGTACTTGGAAGAAATATTCTCTAATATCTGAAAGTTTCACAGTCGCCATTCACTTTCAAGAGAGTATATGTTTAAAAGAATCACATCATCTTAAATATTTCTAGATGGTAAAATAAGCAACAGATTCAGTTTTTCCTAGGACATGAAGTCATGGCAGCATGACTGCTTCATCACCATTTCCAGGTCAGTGTAGTGTTAAGACACTGATTTCCTTCACAGCATGTGGCCTCTCAAAAGGACTGTGCTCACTTGGTCCTAACTATGGGATCCAAAAGATATCAACAACAGTTATCTTTAAGAAAAGAGGAAAGAACTTTCATGTTAATCTTGAAATATGAAAGTATAGGCCTCGCAAAATTAATAAGAAACCTTTGAAAGGTAAACATGAATGCTATGAATTATTTTTGTTGCTAGCTGTATTGATTTGGCATTAGTTTATAATATAAGGTCATGGAAGTTTCGTGTATGTGTGTGTACACAACTAACTGGACTTACCACCAAAGTCCCCATACCACACCACCACCTGCCCCTCTGTTACTACCCCTCCCCATTCCTTCTGATAACCAGCAAAGTTTTCAGAGTCTAAGAGTCAGTTTGGTTAATATTATTTTTTTTCAAGTTCATTTGTTCTAACTCTCCATATTTCACATGTGAGTGACAGCAGTTGTTAGTTGTCTTTCACTTTTTAAAAATGTTTTTTTATTATATTTTTCTTTCCTTTTATTTTTATAAGACAGAGAGAGATTGAGAAGAGGAGGTGGAGCTAGAGAGGGAGAAAGACAAAGAGAAACCTGCAGCATTGCTTCACTGCTGATGAAGCTTCTCCCTCCAAGTGGGGGAGTCTTTCAGTTCTTTACTTATTATTTAGCATAATCACTTCCAGTTCCATACATTTTTGTCTAGATACAGGGCCATCATTTTTAATGGCCAAGTAGTATTCCATCGAGTATATATCCCACAGCTACTCCATCTAATCAGATGTTGGTGGGCATTTAGGTTGATTGCATACTTTGAATACTGTGAACAGTGCAGATGTGAACACAGGAGTGCAGATATCCTTTTCAATTAGTGTTTTTGTGACCTTTGAACATATAACTAAGTGTGGTATCACAAAGCATAAGATAGTTCCCTTTTTATTTTCCCTTCTTTTTAACCAGAACACTGCTCAGCTCTGCTTATTATGGTGCTTGGAATTGAACCTGTGACCTCTGGGCATCTATTTTTGTTTTTTTAAGCACACTTCACACCATTTTCCTTGTGCCGCATTAGTTTGCATTCCCACCAACAGTCTACCAGAGTTCCTTTTCCTCTTCACCAATAGTGATTGCTTCTAAACGTTTTGATGTAGGCTACTCCAAGGTGTGAAGTGGTATTGAATAGAGTTTTAATTTGACTTTCTCTAATAATATGTGGTGCATTTTCCCCATGTCTGTAGACTAGCATATGTATGTCTTCCCTAGAGAAGTATCTATTTAGACTTTTTGTGCAATTTTTGCTGGATTACTTTTTTTAACCTTTTATCAGCAATTTAACAGAATTTTACAGAATTATATAATTTCACAACGACGCGTGTGTTTAAGTTACCACACCCTCCTCCACCAATATTCTGTGCCCCCTGATATCCACCACAGATTTTACAAAGTCCAAGAGTTTTAACTGTGCAGTTGTATGATTTCTTTACATATTTTAGATATTTATCTCTTATCAGATATGTACAAATATCTTCTCTCATTTTCTATTGTCCTTTTATTTTTGTGATAATTAAAAGGCCTTTCAGTATAATCTGATGTAGCCTCATGTGTTTATTCTTGCTTTAGTTTTCTTTGCCATCAGGATTGAGTCTCCAAATATATTTCTGATGTTCACATGTCCTACAGTGTATCACCTATGTTTTATTCTATAAATTTTATAGTTCTACCAAGACTTTAATCAATTTTGAATTGTTTCTTATGTATGGTGTTAAGTGAACATTTGATTTCTTTTTTTCTTTTTTACATGGGGCTGTCCAGTTTTCCCAACACTGTTTGTTGAAGAGGTTTCCTTTCCCCAATTATATGAATTGCCTGCTTGTCATATACTAGATCTTCCTCTCTCTCTCTCTCTCTCTCTCTCTCCTCCTTCCCTCCCTCCATGGTGTGTGTGTGTGTTTCTGGGCTCTCTATTCCACTGAGCTGAGTACCTGCCTTTGTTCTAATACTAGACCATTTTAACTATTGCTGCTTTGTAGTTTATAGTTTGAAGTCAGGGTGTGTGATGTATCCATTTTTTTTTTCTTTCTTCAAAATTGTTTTGGATATTTTGGTCTTTTCTGGTTGCCCATGAATTTTAGAATTGATTGTACTTTTTCCTTGAAGAAAGATATTGGGATTTTGATAGGGACTGCATTAAATCTACTAACAGTCTTAGGTATGATGGCCATTTTAACAACATTTCTTCTTCCTCCAATCTCTTTGTCTTTTTTTATTCCTTTTAACAATGACTTACAGTTGTCATTGTAAAGTCACTTACCTCCTCTGTTAGATTGACTCCCATTTATTTATTTGTTTTTAGAATTTTCATTTTGTTACAATTGTATATAAGATTGCTTCCTTGATCTCCCTTTCCTCTGACTTACTGTGTATAGAAATACAACATATACAACTACAATAATAACTACAATAATAAAACAACAAGGGCAACAAAAGGGAATAAATAAATAAATAAATATTTAAAAAATATAGAAATACAACATGTATTGCACCAAAATAAAAGACTCTGGGGTTGGGGTGGGGAGAGTTCAGGTGCTGGAACAGGATGGCAGAGGACTTAGTAGGGGTTGTATTGTTATGTGGAAAACTGAGAAATGTTATGCATGTACAAACTATTGTATTTACTCTTGACTGTAAAACATTGATCTCCCAATAAAGAAATAAAAAATACAACAGATTTATGTATATTGATTTTATATTCTGCTACTTTATTGAATTTAAACACTTGGTAGCTTAATTCTCTTTCATTGTGGATTCCTTTCACTTAACTTCCTTGCTCAGTCAACCTTAGAATACTCTCTGCCCCTTATAATGGTTGCTCATCATGTTTCCATATGCCTAGTCCTTCTCCATACTCCATCACAAGAGGTCACAAATCAGCATGAAATTCACAGATGTCAGCTGAATAGTATGTCTTTGCAGATGAAACAGAGACAGAAGAATGAAAACACAAAGCCCTTGTGTGGTGAACTCAATCTTCCTTGTGGAGTACCCTGTTATCTACCTCTTGCTAGAAGGTTCAAATTTGCGTTCTTGACCAGACCCTTAGCCTGTTCCTTTTTACACCCCACACACATTTCCTATAATTTATCACAAGTCATGTTCTCACCCCCCCCTAAATACCTATTCATTCACAAAATGCAAACTTCCCTCATCTGCTACACACCAGAGGCTATTCTCCAGCTCCCTGAACACCCCTCTTTTTCATGCCCCTAAGCCTCTACACTGAAATACAACCACATCTACTCATTTCAGTAATCCTCTAACCTAGAGAGAGAGACCAGATTCTCAGGAATTGTTATTTACAAGACTTTTTGGCACTGTCCTATTTATTTATATCTTATTTATTTATATCTATCATCTGGAGACTGAAAGCAGCACAACTCAAGATGCTGATACAGTAAATATTGCTTAAATCAACTTGACAAACACTGTCCAATGTTGTCATCAGCTGAACTCATCTGAGGTTGAAATTTGTACATTTTCCAAAACATGTTCATTTCCCCTCACTCACCACTGGGCAGGGACTGCTGCTGAGGACCTGCAGAAAGCTGTGCTCAACAGTGAATAGCTCCTCCACAAAATCCTTTCCAAGGCATTATAACAAATAAAAAATTCCAGGTAATATGCATATCCAATCTGTTTCTTTTCTTTCTACATAGGTAATTTGATTCAAGCAACCTCATGTATAGATTCCACTCATATACTTTCATCATTCAACATGAAATTCTGTGCTTAGATAGAATGCAATACATTACTCACTGATATGATCATAATAACTAGGAAGATGGTAATCTATTTTTGCATGTGCTCAGAAAATCAAAATAGCTGAACATGAATAAAGATCACACAGAATAAACATGAGGAGAAAAAAAATCACTAACACAAGTGAATTCACATCAGTTACACACATTTTCTCCTCTGTTCCAAATTCTGTGTTGCTCCTCATAATTTCCATAGACACATTAGAGCAACTAGAGATATGGACTTTGAGGTACAAAATAAATCAGTCTCTATTTCTCAGAAATTGTGTTTAAAAGGAACAGAAATACCAAATCAGGATACAGAAAGACACTGTGAATTTAGTTATGGGCATAAGTTAAAACTCCATGCTTGTAGTTGGTATATTGCACCAAAGCAAGATTCTGGGGTGGTGGGGGGGGAGAGTACAGGTCCTGGAAAAGGATGACAGAGGACCTAGTGGGGGTTAAATTGTTATTTGGAAAACTGAGAAATGTTATGCATGTACAAACTACCGTATTTACTGTTGACTATAAAACATTAATCACCCAATAAAGGGGGGGGGAAACCTCCAAAGCTAACCTTATCACAGCAAGGACTACAAAAGCTGAATAAGGGCAAGAAACTGGCATACTTTAACAATGACTCTTTGGTCACTATCAGGCCACGTCATCAGCTGGGGCCCTAGTCAGGAATCCTGAGATTCCCAAGCAGACATGATGGGCCTAGACCTCAAATAAATCCCTCTCCATTGTTACCAGTCATCTCTATCAGGAACAACAAAACAGACCCCTTTTGTGGGCCACCATAGGACCTTGCCCTCAACTTGGATCAACAACGGTAGAGAATAATCCATCCTCTGAAGGGAGGCTGGACAACATACTCTATGCTACACCTGAGGAAGATGGGTCCTGATATTGGGGCAGCTTGGAATGTTCCTACTCATGACCACAGAATATGAGCTCAGATATACAGGGATGAAGAGGTCACATAGACTCCTAAGCTGAATATGGGTCCTAGATCACATCAAATTGATGGGGTTTACAGTTAACAATATGTATACATCTTTCCCATATTTGGAAGCTACTCTCTTCCCTGATCCAGCTTTCTGGCTCTTCATGCAGCCATGACATAATCTCCCCAGACAATAACTTGGATCTACCTGCATATCAGATTTCAGGCTCAGGGAAAACAAAACAAACAAACAAACAAACTAGGATAGGCACAAGCCCTTTGGAACAGAACTAAAATATGCCTACTAGCTGTTCACAGAATAGAGACCTCCCCTCGCCACTTCTTCATCTGCACTACTCCAGCCTTTAGGTTCATGATTAGTCATCAACTAGTTTGGCTTTATATGTTAGCTCTTTTTTTTTCAGCCACCAGGTTCCAGATGCTAGCATGATGCCAACCAGACTTCTCTGGACAGATAACCCCACCAATGTGTCCTGGAGCTCCGATTCCCCAGAGCCCTACCCTACTAGGGAAAGAGAGAGGCAAGCTGGGAGTATGGATCAACCTGTCAATGCCCATGTTCAATGGGGAAGCAATTACAGAAGCCAGACCTCCCACCTTCTGCACCCCATAATGATCCTGGATCCATACTCCCAGAGAGATAAAGAATAGGAAAGTTTTTAAGAGAGGGGATGAGATACAGAGTTCTGGTGGTGGGAATTCTGGTGGAGTTATACCCCTTTTATCCTATGGTCTTGTCAATATTTCTATTTTATGCATAAAATAAAAAAAAACCTCCACACTTGTGAAAATTACATGGCTATTCCCAGAATGCAGAAATTTCACTGCAATTAGACTTTCTTTTTTTTTTTTTCTAATGTAGTTCTCTTTCAGTTTAGCATAAAATGAATACAGAAGCATTATGGTCCCTAGTAATGCAGGTATTCATTCATCTTTTTTATGAGTAAGTAGGTTTCCCAAAAGGGTGCCATAAACTAGCCTTTGTCCAATGAGGACTCTGAGAATTCAAATTAGTCAAACTAGAGTGGGTCAGATGTGGAGACCACCAACTCCATGGCTCTTCCAGTCAGAAAATCAAAACCAGAGATAAACCACATGAAGTCTAAATTACAGGAAGTTACTGAAATTCTTGCTGTATTCCAGAGGCTGTGATAAGCCTAAAAAACTAACCCATTTAATTCTATTTGTACTCATATTTGACGGATGAGAAACAAAGAGATGTAGAGACACAGGCTACAGGTCAGTTAGAGTCCTTCACCTCTAGCTTCCCAATTCAGTATTAAAATTCTGGATCCAGGGGCTAGGTGGTGGCACAACTGGTTGAATGCATACATTCCCATGATCAAGGACCCGGGTTCAAACCCCAGCTCCCCACCTGCAGTGAGTAATGAAGCAGGTCTGCAGGTGTCTATCTTTCTCCATCTCTACTCCCTTTCCCCTCTAAATTTATCTCTGTTCTATCACATAAAATAGAAAAGGCCACTGGAAGACTTAGATTTGTAGTGCTGTCAACCGAGCCCCACCAATAGCCCTGGTAGAGGAAAAAAAAAAAAAAAAAAGCCTGAGTCCAACACACTCATGTGCAAATAAGCAGTTTTATTAACTATATAGCCATGAGATGTGAAGCAAGATACATGACACGCCAAGTTTACATCTTTACCTATTGGATGAGACTACTAATAGTTTCTCCACTTGGTATGACTACTATAAATACATATAAACATTTGCACCACTAGTGCTTCAAAGAGTCAGATGGAGAACAGCCCAAATGCTTATTTTCTTCCTTCTTCCTCCCTCCCTCCCTCTCTCCCACCCTCCTTCCCCCTCCCTTCCTTCCTTTTCTCCTTCCTTCCTTCCTTCCTTTTTATTTCTTTCTCTTTCTTTTTCTTCCAGTCTTTCTTTCCTCCATTCTTTTTTTACCAGTTGAGCCACTTACTTGTCCCAAATAATTTTATTTTAGAAAAATAGAACCTTGCAGTGGAAGGTTCGAGTAGAGCATCTTTAATGCTCTTTCCAGATTAAAAAGGTTCTTTGCATTTAGATACAATATTCCCATCATATCCATAAGAGAAAAACACAACCAATTTTATTCTCATCTGAAGACTACTATGAGGCTTTGGAATTAATAATGTTATTGACCATAACATTGTTTCCAACAATTAGATGTTTATCAGACCAGACGGCAGAGTGTCCCTTCTTATAATCAAAAGCAATTTTAAATGGAATATAAGAAGAGACACTCTGCAAAGTGTTTATTTTCAAATGCAATCTCTTGAAAACATAGTGTAATCCCCAACTGGTGAGCCTGCCCACTGTGGTTATGGAGCCTGGGCTTGAAGGACCTGGTAACCTAGCTCTGGATTTATTCTTTATTAGTTAGTTAGTAGTGCTTCAGAAAAATTGTAAGATTTTTGTAGTATTTTCACAGTCACACATGGTATATGCAAGTCACCACAGGCTTCACCAAAATTCTGTCATCAGGGCCCATCACTGTAGGTTTCTAGAAATAAGAAGACTATGAGAATGGTGAATTTGTCCCTGACATCTGCTGGATGTTTGCTTTTCTCTTCCTGAGGAGACAGATAAGGTTCCAAAAGGAAGAATGTACTTTCAGCTAAGTTATGTCTCCAGAGATCACATCCACTTTAACTGTGTTGTGGAGATAAACCAGGGCTTTGCGTTGCTTGTGAACAATTCCAATAATCCCAGCACACAGTGGTAATACAGATACATACTTGACACTTTCCCAGAAAACTGTTCCAAATCAGGTAATTATCCTAATAACAGCACACAGCCCTAGCTAAAGTGTCTGCTCTGCCATGACCATTGAACCTTTTTTTGAAAAATACACCAGGTTCCTTCACTCCTCTGTGTTAATACCTGCAGGAGAAAGTGATAAACTATGATGATGACACAGAAAGTACCCTTCCCATTTTTCCATTACATTGCCACCAGCCTCTCAAGATAAGGCTGAAAAACAAACAGGAAAAGTGATTGGAACAACTCCTACTCAGAAAAGACAAAATCATTCACTCATTCAACAAGCGCCCACCTAGCACCATTGCAAGATTGGAGGGTATGTGGTTAAAACCATAAGGAAATACCTGCTTTATTCTGAAAAAATAGAGCAAAGCTATGCTAATGTTCAGTAAACAGTGTAGCATCCATGAAATCTAAATAGTGTAATTACTCCCGGAGATGGAATGTTCATGTAGTCAGTCTCTTATATGAAGAACCCAAAGCCTCTGAGCATGAGGAATTAATCTCCACTTTGCAGGAAATTGCACTTGAAAAAAAAATACTACAGTGGTAATGTGTGTTATCAAGATAAAGTTTAAAAAAACTGAGGGTCTCTCTACTTCAGCTAGTTTATGAGACAGTATGCAATAATGAGAGCTCAATGTTGAGCTATATCTCAATTTTCAATACACAGGTTCCCATTAATAATGTGCCTGTTTGTTACCAGTTATGTAAAAGAATTGTCATGAATTTTTTTGTTTGTTTTTATTTTTTCCTGTAGTTTATAACTTATGGGGAATTTTCAATTTAAAGTTAATATGAACTCCATCCTCTGTCCCTTTCTCTGGATCTGAAAATGAACTTGAACATGCATAAGTCTCTGCTATTCCATCTCGAAGCTCCCATTTCAAACCACATCAGGGATAGAATCTTTAGAATAGAAAAGGAGGGAGAATAGCCGGAAATTCAAATCAGGAAAAAAAAATTCTATTCCCAGAAGCTCTGATATAAACACAAAAGATCAAAAAATCACTAGTTGGAATGAGGAGAAGATGAATGAGGAGAGGGATTGGAACTATTTAGTATATAATCCCACAAACATTTATTAAGCAGATACTCCAGTTGAGGCATCTTGCCTAAGATAACAGTTGGGGAACAAAGATGGAGCAAAGTATACGTTGAATTCCTTGCCTTTAAAGTATTCAGGTTTAGTGCTATCCCTACTACACACCTGGTGCTGGAGGTTACAGAGGTGACAAAACATATCTTTGAAATGTGAATATGTCAGTCTGCCTGTCTCTCTTGATCTCTCTTTATTTCTCTTTTTAGAGACATAGAGACAACAAGGGAGGGAGGAAAGGAGGGAGACAGAGAGGGAGAGAGAGAGAGAGAGAGAGAGACCACAGTACCCAAACTTCTTTCAATATGGTGGAAGCTAAACTCAAATCTGGGTGGCACACATGGCAAAGCAGCACACTATCCCACAGGCTCATCTGTGTAGATTTTACATGTGAAGTGATCACTAGGCCACAGATACATTAATGCAGTCTAGGTAATGCCTAATAGTTATGTTGCACAGAGATCTCATGATTAAAAAGTACATTCTGATTGGAGAACAAAGGACCCTGTTCTCAGCACTGGGGTATGACCCTTAGTCTAGTGGGGAAGACAAACACATAACTCAGCAAAGAACCCAACATGATACCATCAAGTCACACAATGGAAAGAACTACATACAATGAAGCCCAGAAGGGAGGCCTCTGATCAAGCAGGCCAGGGAAATAAGAAATATTTCCTTACATATTTTTTTTATTTTTATTTTTGCTTTGTATTCCAAGCACCCAGAACAATGTCTGGGGATGAGAAGCAACTGATGAAAATTTGTGGAGTAAGTAGATATTCTAAGCCAGGTGGAGACTTCACAAAATATACCAAGTCCTAACTGTAAGCAACTTAAAATTTCTAGTAGAGAGATAACACATATACACATACAGTTAACATAAAAAAAAAAAAAGGAGTGTTAGAGCCAGGAAGGTGGTTTAGAGGTAGAGCACATGCCTCCCTTGAGTGAGATCTTGAGTTCTAACCCAGCATCCCATGCCCTTTCACCAAGAACACAGGCAAGTGGAACACCAGGGGTGGTGTAGCAGTGCTTTGGTATCCTTCCCTCTTTTTGTCTCTCTCTTTCACTCACAAAAATGTAGAATCAGGGAGCCGGGCAGTGGTGCAGCGGATTAAGCGCACATGGCGCAAAGAGCAAGGACCGGCATAAGGATCCCAGTTTGAGCCCCTGGCTCCCCACCTGCAAGGGGTTCGCTTCACAGGTGGTGAAGCAGGTCTGCAGGTGTTTATTTTTCTCTCCCCCTCTCTGTCTTCCCCTTCCTCTCTCCATTTCTCTCTGTCCTATCCAACAACAACGACAGCAATAACAACAATAATAACAACAATGACAATAAACAACAAGGGCAACAAAAGGGAAAATAATAAAAATAAATTTTAAAAAATGTAGAATCAAAATTAGACTGAGGGATGGGAAAATAGTATGATGGATGATTATGCAAAAATACTTCCATGCTAGAGGCATCAAGGGTTCCGGGTTCAATCCCCAGCAGCACCATAAACCAAAGCTGAGCAGTGCTCTAGTTAAAAAAAAAAAAAAAAAGAGGAGGAGGAAGAGGAAGTGAAGATGAATGAGGAAGAAGAGGAGGAGGAGGACAGCAGCACATGCACAAGATCCAGGGCTCAATCCTAATTTGATCTCAATGTGAAAACTAAATAAATAAAGACATGCTGATGGTTTACATGCAATATATGAATGAAGTAAATAAGGTATTGCCTTGGACCAGGTTGGTTAGGGAAGGTGTGTTAGAAGTACTGAGATTTTAAAATCCTTGCAGATTTTATGTAGAAGAAGGAGAGAGGACATTTCACAGGGAGACTCCTGGTGAAGGTTAGTGAGGAGACCAGTTTGACTGGAGAGCTGCATGCAGCACGGTGGGCAATGGTTACTTACAACATGGCAAGGTAACCTAAGGCTCCATTTTAAGAGGTTTTAAATTCCAAGGCTCATGGGTTTGAACTGTATCACATAAATTACAGGAAATCACTAAAAGTTGTGTGGTCTATTTTTTGTTACTTTCTAGGGTTATTGCTGGGGCTTGGTGCCTGCACTACAAATCTACTGCTCCTGGAGGCCATTTTTTCCCATTTTGTTGCCCTTGTTGTTGTTATTGGATAGGACAGAGAGAAATCGAGAGAGGAGAGGAGACAGAGAGGGAAGATAGACACCTGCAGACCTGCTTCACTACTCATGAAGCAAGCCCCCTGCAGGTGGGGTTTCGGGGCTCGAATCGGGATCCTTAGGTCGGTCCTTGCACTTTGCACCATGTGCGCTTAACCCGCTGTGCTACCACCCGACTCCCTACTTATTTTTTTTTCCTTTGGTTTATTAAACATGCAGAAATACCTTTACTCTCTTAAATACACATATTTTCTCCTACTCTTCCCTGCCCCCTGCCCCTCCCCCAACACGTTATCATTTCGGGCTTTTACTTTCTATTTAAAAACATTTTTGAGGAAATTTCAGACTTTACTAGAGAGGTGGGAAAACAGAACAGAGAGTTCCTGTCTGTTCTTCACACAATAAAACTCTAGTTTTGAAAGATTATTCTAGTTAAAGACCAGTTAGGTTTTTTTGTTTTATTTTGTTTTTACCTCCAGTTGTCACTAGGGCTTGGTGCCAGCACTATGAACCCACCTCTCCTTGCAGCAATTTTTTCCTGCCCCCCCTTTTTATTAGATAAGACAGATGGAAACTGAAAGAGGACAGGGACATAGAGAGAAAGAGAGAGAAAGACACCTGAAGACCTGCTTCACCGCTCATGAAATGAACCCCCTGCAAGTGGGTAGCAGGGACTCGAACTAAGGTCCTTGCGCTTGGTAATATTGTGTGCTCAACTGGGTGCACCACTGCCTGGCTCCCAACCAATTAGGTCTTTAACACATGCATGTATAGAACCAGATTTACTGAGGTTGCTCTTTTGGATCAACAGAAAATGGCTGGCCACTGAAACTGAATCAGGAGACAACAAAGTAAGTGGGGTCAAATGACAACGTTTTCAATGTGCCAAAGGCCCTCAGCTTCAGAATCAAAAGTTGTGTGTGCACAAAGTAAAAATAATGGATACCTGTCTGGACTGGGAAACCAGAGCACAGTGTGACTGTGTGTGGAGCATATCCTCTCTCAACCCCCTTGTAGTCCAGCCCAAAGCAACTCAAGAAAAAGTATCCTCTTGGGAGTTGGGCAGTAGCGCAGCGGGTTAAGCACGCGTGGCACAAAACGCAAGGACCGGCATAAGGATCCCGGTTCAAGCCCCCAGCTCCCCACCTGCAGAGGAGTCGCTTCACAAGTGGTGAAGCAGGTCTGCAGGTATCTCTCTTTCTCTCCCCCTCTCTGTCTTCCCCTCCTCTCTCTATTTCTCTCTGTCCTATCCAACAAAGACATCAATAACAACAATAATAACTACAACAATGAAACAAGGGCAACAAAAGGGAATAAATAAATATAAAAAAAGAGAAAAAGTATCCTCTAAGACCACTCCCTTTACAACCTTCCTCATACTTCCACAGCCTTCCAGATAGAGAAGTCTCTGCAGTTTGAAAGACTGTACCCCTCTTGGGAAAAGTAGCAGCATGACTAGCATGCCTCTCCTTCTATTTCACCTGTGCTTGGCTTTTTTCCCCAGGCCCAAAGCAAACATGTCAGTCTCATTTGGTTCTTTCTTCCACATGGCAGGGATGTGAGAAGATACAAAAATAACCTTGGGAGAGGAGAGGCCTCTGGTCTAAAGGTCTCTGGGCCTATCCATCTCAGAAGAACAACCTCTCTAGATAGGTGGTCTGACCCAGCCACTAGAGTACTCTGCAGTGTGGTTTGGGGCCAAGTCCCCAGCAAATAATGAAGTGCTAGTTTGCTTCTCTCTGCCATTACTCCTTTTTCAAAAACCACAAGGGGAGTGGTTGTTGTGGTCTCTGGAGGGTTTAGGTATTTCTGGTCCTCTGACCTTAATACCAAGTAATAGCACCCTGAGCTGAACATAAACTTAGCATGGCCTATTAGCTTAAGTTGCACTTTATTATCTTGGCACACAGTAAGATTAAAATAATAATAATAATTCTCCTCTCTATTGTCCCTTCTTCATCCACAAGTGGTGAAGAATAACAAATCTCAAGGACATCTGCTTATGTGCAAATATTTGTTTATGTTAGTACTTTGAGAAGCATATATGTTTCTATTATCAAAAGAACATTGAGAAGATCTAACAGGTTTTAAGTTCTCAAAAAATCATCTATAGCTACTATTCAAATCATCTTATATGAAGCCCAGAAAACAATGAAAAGCTTTAACATTCCCACACAGAGGGTAAAATAGATTACATTAGAAGCTAAAATAAATTGAGTATAGACTAACATAAGTAAGTTATTCTAAAAAAAACCTTGCATCATTTTTTATAGTTCTGCAGAGGAAGCTATAAGAAATATTCACCCCCAAAACAAAACTGAAGTGACTTTAAAAATTGCTTATGCTAATTTTTAAATGGGCAATATATTCATATAGCTCCAAATTTAAGACAATGTAAGAAAGAATTCAAGGAGAAAGTGTCTTTCTTACTCCTGGCTAGAGAATTTTTATAGCAGGAAGAATATATTATAAAGCCATCATATTTTTGTCTGTTCTGCCTGTTTGTTTGTATTCTGAGTAATTGTCACCATGACGACATCTTACATGAAGCCACCTAACATTTAGCAGGAGGTCAGGATCTCCTGCCAAATGTTTGAAAAGCAATCCTAATGTGTATTATTTGACCCCAAAGTGACTTTTTCTGTTTTTTTTGTTTTTGTTTTTATTTTAGTATCTATAAATCATGAAGCCTCTAAGGGAGATCTCAATACTAATAATCAAACAACAGATATGACATGCTACTATTGTAGATTGGGAGAATTTTCTTTCTATAAAATTTCATATAAGTCATCAGAAGCTTATAAGCAACATGTAGGCAAAAAAAACTATGCAATGCCTATCACCAAAACAAACATTAACTAACATAAATAAGTTACTTATCAATATGTATTTATTAAATGAATGATCTAAAGTATATGAATAGTAAGAAATCCAACACAACTGGTGGAAACAGAATTAATTTTTCAATTTCTTTACAACAACACTGTAGCCAAAATATTCCCTTAGAAATTTAAGCTTTCAGGAAAACAGGGTAAATGACGATGGGAGCAATATGGATACATCCTACATGTGTGTGTGTGTGTGTGTGTGTGTGTGTGTGTGTGTGTGTGAGAGAGAGAGAGAGAGAGAGAGAGAGAGAAAGAGAGAGAGAGAGACAGAGAGAGAGAACTCTGCTACCATTGGAGGTGCTGGATTTAACAGCAATTGATTCCATGAGGTCCTGTCTTTGCTCAGCATAAGTCTCTGCTAGCAATTTACACTAATTAATTTTGTTTACTTACCCTTGGAAGACAAAGTGGCAGAACATCCTTCCTATACTCAAGTCTAATTCACTTAAAGGCAGCTAAGTCCACTTCAAGCTTCTTCCCAGTCAAAACACCACCTTCTTTCTGAAATTAACCTTCCCTTCCCCCCTCCCCAGCACTGCTCTGCTTGATTCCAATCCTAAATCATGTTAGTAGTTCTAGGGTTCCTTCCTCAAGCTTTTTATACCTCTACTAAAATAGGGTTGTCTCCTTACATAAATATAGCCCATACCAAGCAGGGAGAAAGCATCATTCTTGACAATGCATCATATTGACAACATGTGCATTGACTTTCCTTAGAAATTTAGTAAAATATATAAACATGTTCCTTCCTTCCTTTCCCCTTCCCCCTCCTTCCCTTTCCTTCCTTTCCCTTCCTTTCCCTTCCTTTCCCTCCCTCCCTCCCTCCCTCCCTCCCTTCCTTCCTTCCTTCCTTCCTTCTTTCCTTCCTTCCTTCCTTCCTTCCTTCCTTCCTTCCTTCCTTCCTTCCTTCCTTCCTTCCTTTCTCTCTTCCTACTAACACTCTATGAATCTAGTTCATTGGATTTGGAGGTTGTTGTGAGGCATGTGAGAGATAAGTTGTGAAAGTTCTCAGCATAGTGCTGGTGTATATTAAACATAGCTTCAGGAATGGTTTCAAGAGATTTCACAAGCAATACAGTGGGGACACTAGCCTATTAGAATTGCTGGTGAATGACTGACTGACATATCTGATATGACCACACCGATGTGGTGTAGAGATCAGCTCAGCTAGCTGCATCAGGTCCTGAGTTTGATTCCTGGCAGAGTTTATATCAGAGTGATGCTTTGATTCTCTCCCTAGCTCTCATAAATAGGTAGATACCTACCTAATACAGGTAGATATTGTCACTTGTATGACAATTATCTTGCAAATTATTTCCCCCAATAAGGTGATAAAAATTATAAGATCTCATCAAAATCCATCTAGCACTGACTCTCCTTCACTTCTGCAAGGTAATGAAATTAGTTTATGGACTGGGGAGATAGCATAATGTTAATGCAAAAAACTTTCATACCTGAGGCTCTGTGGTCCCAGGTTCAAATTCCCTATCACACCATAAGTCAAAGCTGAGTGGTGTTCTGGTATCTCTGTATCTGTGTCTCTATACCTTTCTCATTTAAATAAACAGTAAACAAAATATGTAAACAATAATCTTTGGAGACAGTAATTCTTAAGAAAAAAAGCAAGAGAGAAAGGAAGGAAGGAAGGAAGGGAGGGAGGAAGGAAGGGAGGGGGAGGGGAAAGGAAGGAAGAAACCTGTTCATATGTTTTACTAAATTTCTAAGGAAAGTCAATGCACATGGAGACTAAACTTAGCTCCATGTGAGGTCATCTACATTTGTCAAAGCAATCTCGGACAGTAACTCCATATGAGCTACCCCTACTGCAGCAGAAACACCATGATGGAAACCATTTTGTGAGACACTGATTTTCAAGAAAAAGCCCTGGAAAAGTCTGAGTTAATGAGGACATCTATCTGAAAGTGTGGTGAATCAAACCCCATGTATGACCTCTCCCATGTGGTCATCCCACTTCCGTTTATCTTGTCCATCTCCAAAACTCTCTCCCTTTACACTGTCTGAACTGGAAGACGCTTTGAAGAGGGTTAAACCGGGAACAGCTGCTGGCTATGATAACATCACCCCAGAACTCATCCTTAACTTGGGCCCCGTGGCAAAGAAGTGGCTCACTACATTCCTGTCCCACATCTTGGAATCCGAATCTATGCCCAAAATTTGGCGTCGTGCGAAGATAATAGCAGTTTTGAAACCAAAGAAAGACCCAACACTGGCCGCCAGCTATAGACCAATTTCTCTCCTCTCCGTGTGTTACAAACTCCTTGAGAGGCTGCTTCTGTCACATATTTCTCCTCTTACAGAGAAATTCCTATCACCCGCCCAAGCTGGTTTCCGCCCAGGAAGATCTACCTGCGAACAAGCCCTGGCCCTCTCAACTTACATTGAAAATGGATTCCAGAAGAATTTAAAGACGGGTGCTGTCTTTGTTGATCTCACAGCAGCCTATGACACGGTCTGGCACCGTGGTCTCCTAGTCAAGATCTCAAGATGCCTGCCTCCATGGGTGGCCAACACTATATCGTTTCTTCTCCAAAACAGAAGATTCCTGGTGCATCTGGGTGACAAGTCTAGCAGATGGAGACTTGTCTCAAGTGGCCTCCCCCAGGGCTCTGTTCTGGTTCCTACGCTATTTAATATTTACATCAATGACCTTCCAGAAACTTCTTCAAGGAAGTTCATCTACGCCGATGACATCTGCTGTGCAACTCAGGCATCCAAGTTTGAAATCCTTGAGCAAACATTCATGAAAGGCATGTCTCTGATATCTGATTACTGTAAAAAATGGCGACTAATCCCTAGCACTGCAAAAACGGTATCATCTGTTTTCCATCTACACCATGCCTCGGCCTCGCGTGAGCTTAATGTGCAGCTTGACGATACGAGAATCCAGCATGAAGCCCAGCCAGTCTATCTTGGCGTTACTCTCGATCGCACTCTGTCATTTCACAAACATCTCATAAAAACTGCAGCAAAGGTGGGCGCGAGGAATAACATCATTGCAAGACTGGCCATCTCCTCATGGGGCGCGACCGCTTCCACACTACGATCATCCATCATCTCTGGCATTATGCTATTCCACTGCAGAATACTGTGCCCCAGTATGGTTCCGTAGCCCCCATGTCCACTTGGTTGATTCCAAATTATACTCCTCCATGAGGATAATTTTTGGAACCATCCGTTCCACCCCGGTTCCATGGCTGCCAGTTCTTAGCAACATCGCCCCGCCAGATATTCGTTGGGATGCGGCATCATCTAAGTTCATTTCCCACGTCTACGCTCGACTGGACCTGCCAATATACGCGGATATCTTCGCCCACCCTGTCCAACGCTTGACGTCTCGTCACCCAATCTGGTCCCCTATGCCTACACTGAACTTCTCTGTTCCAGTCTCTTGGAAACAGAGTTGGCAGTCAGCTGAGGTAAAGAACAAACACCTCATCACAGACCCCTGCAAGCGTCAACCCGGCTTTGACCTAGCACGTTATGATTGGGCCCTCCTCAATCGCTATCGAACAGGCCATGGCCAGTGCACCGCTATGTTCCACCGCTGGGGAGCCAGAGACGACCCGAACTGCCCCTGCGGCTACAGACAGACTATGACCCACATAGTCAACCACTGCCACCTCTCCAGATTCAAAGGAGGTCTCGGAAATTTACATCAGGCTCAACCTGACGCTGTTGACTGGCTACAGAAGAAGGGCAAACGCTAGAAGAAGAAGACCTCTCCCTGTTTCTCCACCTCACCTCCTTTTTTTTTTTTTTTTTTGCATAGCTTGGCACTGAACAGAAAGATAAAAGAGGCAAGTGTTAACAAAAGCCTCTGGGCTCAGACTGTAAAAAAGTTCTCCAAAGGATAGGCAACCAGTAAAGTGATCTGCTTTATTTCCTATCTCACCCTCAATTTTGTGTCATTTTGGTAAGTGTATGATCATGTATACAAAAACATATATTTTATTATTTTTTATATTTTTATATTACAGAATTACATGTCAACAGGGGTTTGAATCCACACCACTCCCACCACCAGAATTCTGAACCTTCACTCTCCCCACTGCAATCCACCACAGTTCCCCTAAGGTTATAGACATGGGCCAACCATTTTCTTTACAACTATCTATCCACATTTATACATAGTTGATTCACTCCTCTCTTTCCCTCTAAGCTACTCATGACACCATAACTCCCTCCATATGTCCCTCTCCTTTTCTTTTTCTCTCTCTGGGTGCTGATGGAGCTGGAGTGCAGAGTCCTCTTATCTTCATCCTATCACTTCTCCCCCACTGGGAGTATGGATCAAGGTTGTTTATGGGGAGCAGAAGATAGGAGCTGCTATCTTCTGTAGCTGCTTCTACACTGAGCACAGGCAGAAAACATTTATTTTAAAATGTGATCTTGGAAGTAGGGCACCAAAGTAAAAACCCTGTGGTGAGGGGGAGGGTGGACATGCGGCTTCCTGCGCCGGCAGGGGGGTGGGGGTGGGGGTGGGTGGGTGAGATTGGACACAGTCTTATGGTGGTGGGAATGGTGTTTATGTACACACCTATTAAATTTTAGTCATATAAATCACTTTTTAATTAACATGAGGGGGAAAAATTGATTGTATGTCTAACAAAGGGACTTTTCAAAGTTAACCCAATTACCAAATAATGTGATGATAACAATAACTATCCATTGTCTTCTTGAACCCTAAGACAGCAGGAACCTCACATTTCCACTATAGAGCCTAAACTTCCCCCAGTCCTGGGACCCTAGGGTAGGGCCCACTTTCCTGTATGCTTCTCCTAATTCTTATCAAATAATATGGCATCCGCTGATCGCAACCTAATCAACGCTGGAGTGCCACCCCAGCATGCTTCACTTCAGACTGTGTCCAGAGACTTCAGGTGTGGAATGACAACCCTTCAGCTTCATCACTCGGGTGAGACCTTTCCTTTCATGGTATTCCCTAATTCCATCCCAAGTGGTTCACTTCCCAACTTCCTAACAAAGTCCCAAAACCTAGATATAGACCAGGTTCCAGGTTCCAGGTTCCAGGAGATAGAGCACATGTTCATAAACTAGGGCAAATATCCATAAACTAGGGCAAATGTATACCTGAAAATATATACAAATATATACCTGAAAGCAGTAGTACACTAGAGTTTGCAGTGAGTACCCCCCAACACTTCATCTCCACTATTCCAACCTTTGGGTCCATGATTCTTCAACAATTTGTTTGGCTTTGTATGTTAACTCTCTTTTTAGCCACCAGGTTCCAGATGCTTCCCTGGACTGAAGACCCCACCAATGATGTGTCCTGGAGCTCCACTTCCCCAGAGACTCACCCTACTAGGGAAAGAGAGAGGCAGACTGGGTGTATGGATCGATCAGTCAACACCCATATTCAGCGGGGAAACAATTACAGAAGCCAGACCTTCCACTTCCTGCAACCCACAATGACCCTGGGTCCATGCTCCCAGAGAGATAGAGAATGGGAAAGCCATTGGGGAGGGGATGGGATATGGAGATTGGGCGGTGGGAACTGTGTGGAGTTGTAACCCCCCATCCTATGATTTTGTTAATGCCTCTTTTCTTAAATAAATAAATAAAAATATGGGATCTTGGGCAGAAACAAAATATTCCCTGAACAAGAGCCCTAGCTTTTGTCTACCAACACTAACATTCTTTATGCAAAATATTCTTATTTTTAAGCATTTATTTATGAGAGCTAGGGAGAGACAGAGGAAGAGAATCAAAGCATCACTCTGATATAAACTCTGCCAGGAACCAAACTCAGGACCTGATGCAGCTAGCTGAGCTGATCTCTACACCACATCGGTGTGGTCATATCAGATATGTCAGTCAGTCAGTCACCAGCAATTCTAATAGGCTAGTGTCCCCACTGTATTGCTTGTGAAATCTCTTGAAACCATTCCTGAAGCTATGTTTAATATACACCAGCACTATGCTGAGAGCTTTCACAACTTATCTCTCACATGCCTCACAACCACTCCAAAATCACAAATGTGACAACTATTTTTCTTAAAATAACACAGCTAAGTAAATGGTACAGTTGTGCATGGATCCAGGTCAAATAGCCTAGATCACTATGCTCTCCTATCTAATTAAAAGCAACATACAAGTTAAAAAATAGTTTAGCATTGTTTCAATAGATAATATGATATTTTTAGATAACCCTGAGTATTTATACATAGACATTTATCCAAAAGACTAAAATCATTCTTTCTGATTAGTAGTTCCTGCCCTTTAAGTCATTCCAAGCATGAGTTTTGTGTTATTTCTATTTCGGTCTCCCAGCAAAGTGTATGAAACATGGCAGGTGTTTGATGAATGTCTATAGAACGAACAAGTGAATGAGAGAACAAATGGATAAAGTGCCTGTAAAGTATTTTTACAATTTATCTGGGGGAAAAAATGGCACTTCCCATGACACACAACTCCTTGGCTATGAACATAGGCTTAGCTAAATTATCTATTAGTTATCAAGTGTAGCTGGCTAAAAGTTTTCAGAGTGAAAAATAAATTAATTTTTTAAGTACCATGCTTTAAAAGAATATGTAAAACAGGGCAGGGTAGATAGCATAATAATTATGCAGAGACACTCATGCCTAGGGCCCCAAAGTCCTGGGTTCAGTCCCTTACACCAACATAAGCCAGAGCTGAATTATGCTATGGTAAAAGTGTGTGTGTGTGTGTGTGTGTGTGTGTGTGTGTGTGTGTGCACAAAACAAACCATATGTAAGTCAGTCTCCCTTTTCTACCAAAAAGCAGGAAAGAAATTAAGCTACAGAAGGAAAAGTGTCCATCTACACAAGCATATGAGCAACTAACTTTGATAATCTTGATCTCAGAGTTTATCAAAGTACAAGTCTCACTGAACTTGGGAAAGTATGGCTGCTACTCCGAAAATGAGTGTATATGATCTGTTTATGCTTATTCAAGGTATATTACAGTTAGAATGATTGGTCCTTATATTTCCAATGTTAACTTTTTTAAATTCACAATCTATTTGATCTCAGGTTTATTCTTTAAATTCCAACTTAATAACAGATATAACTGAATAATGACCATTAAAGGGAAAGGTAAAAAAGGATTTTCAGAATATTTTCCCAGACTCTCCAGGAAACAATTCAGCCCTTTTCCTTACATCTATCCATACACCCTTTCATATAGAGTTTCAGATGGTTACATTAAAACACTAGAACAATATTCTTCTATCCCAAGAAAGAAAGTTCTAAAACTAACACCTATCCACTCCTCACCCCCACCCCCCAAAACTGGCTTTTCCTGCTTTCTTCTCTTTTCTCCCTCTAAAAGTCCTGCCTAGCCAAGACTAGAGACTTTCGTTTTAATTTCAACTAAAGCAAATGTCAGAGTTGTGTTACTACTCATCAACAGGAAGCAAAATTAATCATCCGTTCCACTAAGATAGCTGAGACTAGATGCCTCAACACACTTTCTCCCTTCTTAAATGATTCTGTGTGCTGGGATTCAGTTTCACAAATTCCAAAATACATTTACGTACAGGGATTTAAAAATTTTAATCCCTTGCCATTCACTTTAGTTTTAAACAGCTTGTTTATCTTCTTCCTGCTAGTACAAAATGTGGTGCAGAAATGGAAACCAGATTTCTTTACATTGTGAATTTCATGTGGTCTCCACATTTCTCCTGGCAGTCATTTCTCAGCAGACATTCATCTAAAAGATTCCTCCTTGAATGATTTTTAAATAAGATGGCATCTGTAGCATTTTGTGGCACATTCAGAATGTATTCTCAAATGTACTACAAATGGCTGTCGCATTATAGATTTTTAACCTGA
Organism: Erinaceus europaeus; assembly: GCF_950295315.1. Lineage (NCBI taxonomy): Eukaryota > Metazoa > Chordata > Mammalia > Eulipotyphla > Erinaceidae > Erinaceus > Erinaceus europaeus. Next base: position 50,590,604 of record NC_080170.1, on the reverse strand, counting down.
AGTTTACATTGTAAGTCTTTACAAAGGTAAGTAAAAAAATGCAAAAGGTACCCTAGGACGACAATTCTTTGTGGCCTTGATTCTTAAGAAGGAATTCCTCTCTCCCCATCCAGAAAAATCTCAGATTGATAGGTGAAAGTTTATTGGCCTGACTCTATCAGAGGTCCCCTATGCAGCTTGCAGAGAAAACACAGGCAAGGCTCCTGATCCCAAGAGGTTTAAAATCAAGTCAGAAAGAGAGAAAACGTAAGCACTAGAACAAGTCAAACAACCCAGAGCACAAGCCCAAATGGATGAATGAATGGAAGTAGGAAGATAGGAAGATAGATAGTGCTATCTGGAGATCTTCTTTGGAGGCATGAGAAAGATAAATGAAGTAACAGTGTAATCAGTCTAAAGCCACGCCATTCTCTCTTTTCCTTTCTGAAGACATCTAATTTTTAAAAAATATTTATTTCCTTTTGTAGCTCTTGTTGTTTTATTGTTGTAGTTATTATTGATGTCATTGTTGTTGGATAGGACAGAGAGATAAGGAGAGAAGAGGGGAAGACAAAGAGGGGGAGAGAAAGACACCTGCAGACCTGCTTCACCGCTTGTTGTTGGGACCTGCTTGGCCTTGATCTAGGCCCAGACACTGCCTTATCAGAACTCCCCACTTGGTGTCTTTTCTTTTCTCAAGTCATCGACACTCTCCCTCCCGCTCAGCCCCAAAAGGGGGGTCTGGCTGGTACAGATCTCCCTCCTCACAACTACCTGTTGGGGAGAACCCGACAGCTTGTGAAGCGACTCTCCTGCAGGTAGGGAGCTGGGTCCTTTAACCGGGATCCTTATATGGTCCTTGCGCTTCACGCCCCATGCTCTTAGCACTTAACCCACTGCGCTACTGCCCGACTAGTGACTAGTGACCTCTGCGGGTGGGGAGTCAGGGGCCAAACCAACCGGGATCCTTCTGTCGGTCCTTGCACTTTGCGCCAGGTGTGCTTAACCCGCTGCGCTACCGCCCCTGACTCCCGACATCTGATTTTTAATAGGTTACTAGATCTTAGAAGTATTATTTAAAGATCACATGAAAGTTTAAAGGTTGTTTAGCTTGGGAACTATTTGACGGTTTTTGAGCAAAGTATTCATAGAGTTAAATTCATCTGTCTGAAAATTCAAAGAGAAAAAATATATTTGAAATATTATATATACCTTAACTTTCTGCTCAGTTCCAACCCTGTATTTTGAATATGACGTGAGGAAAATCAGGCTTCAGAGAATGGTGAAAACTACAATGGAGAGGTGGAAAAGCAAGTAATGGAGAGGTGGGAGAGGAAGAATAACAGAAAAGAATAGGGGAAGAAATAAATATCAGGGGACCTGGTGATGACTCACCCAGTAGAGTGCACACATTGTCATGAATAAAGACAGACCCAGGTTCAAGTCACAGATCCCACCTGCATGTGGGAAGTTTCATGAGTGGTAGATCAGTGCTGCAGGTGTCTCTCCTCTCCATCTCTCCCTTCCCTCATCCTTTCTATCTCTTGGTCCCTCACCTTCAACCAAAGAAAAAGAAGAAGAAGGAGGAGGAGGAGGAGGAGGAGAAAAGAAGAAGAAGAAGAAGAAGAAGAAGAAGAAGAAGAAGAAGAAGGAGAAAACATGTCCACAGTAGGCAGGTGAATAGTTGCACAGTTACTGAGCCCCAGCAATAACCCTGGTGTCAGAAAAGTAAGAGTAGGGGAGGGGAAGGGAGCAGAGGGGAGGGAGAGGAGGGGAGGGGAGGGGAGAGAAGGGGAGGGGAGAGATAAAAGGGGAGGGAGGAAAGGGAGGGAGAGAAAAAAGGGGAGGGGACAGAGCAGAGGGGAGGAAAGGAGAGGGGAGAGAAAAAAGGGGAGGGGACAGAGGAGAGGGGAGGAAAGGGGAGGGGAGAGAAAAAAGGGGAGGGGACAGAGGAGAGGGGAGGAAAGGGAGGGGAGGGGAAAGGAAGGGAAAGGGAAGAAAGGGAAGAAGAAAACAAGAAAAAAGAGAGAAGACCAAAAATGAGTCTATTCTACTGAATGCCTGCAGGAGGCATAGGATAGGACATTAATATACATCACTTCCTTTGGCACAATAACCAGTTTAATTAATATGCTCTGCTCCACCTCTTTAGGCATATAGGGCACCACATAGAACAGACTGTAGCATAACCTCCCCTGACAGTTCCCATCAACATGAACATAAGCAGGAACTTCACTGAAATGTTCCTGTACTGAATAGGGTGGAGACATATATCATGGGAATAGCAGACTTCAATGGGGAATTTAATATGCTCAGAAAAGCCTGTGTAATCCAAGTGCAACTAAATGTAATCTAGTACAGGAATACAGCAGAAGTGGTACTGACCTAAATAAGTCTGAATATACATCCTGCACTCTAAACAACAACATAAAGTTAGAGCTGACATTAACAAATTGGTTTCAACCTAACCAGTGTTAGCTTCACTAAGTGACCAGCCCCAATTATTATATCATCTGAAACAGAGATGAAACCCAAACCATGGTTGATTTAGGAAATAGACACAGGAGAGCAGGGCGGTAGTGCAGCAGGTTAAGCGCACGAGGCGCAAAGCGCCCAGTTCACAGTTCAAATCCCCAGCTCCCCACCTGCAGGGGAGTTGCTTCACAAGTGGTAAAGTAGGTCTTCAGGTCTTTCTCTCCCCCTCTGTCTTCTTCTTCTCTCTCCATTTCTCTCTGTCCTATCCAACAACAATGACATCAACAGCAACAACAACAATAATAACTACAAGGGCAACAAAAGGGTATAAATAAATAAATATTTTAAAAAGAAAAAAATAAAAGATACAACAAATTTACGGGAAAATCAATTTTTACTTGCTTTTCTGTATTTTGTGAAAGGTTAGAGAAAGAGAGAGAGAGAATTATCTTTCCAAAAATTAACCACCTAAAGTGTAGTGCTAAAATACCAGGGTCTAGAGTCATGAAAAAAATCTCACTATCCTTAAACAGACTTTGCTACAGGATTCATCTTCTACTACTTATTCTGGCTCTTGTTCTTTGTTCAAAAGACTTGTATGATAACCCTGATAGCAAAATAAATAAATAAAAATAAAATGACTTGTAATAAAAAAGAACCTATGAGTTCTGTTAATTTTTTTTTTTTTTTTTTTACTTTATTTCCTATAGGGTTATGGCTGAGGCTTGGTGTGGATACTATGCATTCACTGCTCTCAGTGGTCATTTTTTAAATTCTTTTTTAATTTTTATTTTACTTGATAGGACAGACAGAAATTGAGACTGAAGGGGGAGATAAGGAGAGAGAAAGGAAAGCATCTGCAGACTTGTTTCACTGGCTCATTAAGTATCTCCCACAGCTGGTGGGGAGTGGGGGCTCAAACCCAGGTCCTTGAACATGGTGACATGTACACTGAACCAGGTGTACCAATACCTAGCCCTATTGATTCTTTAGTATCTCAGTAGTAGTTTAATGAGCCATTTAAATACAAGATGAACTCAAAGCATTAACTGCACTAGTGTACACACACACACACACACACACACACACACACACATATGGATAATTTATTTTTGCCACCAGGTCTTTACTGGGACTTTGTCTCTGTGCCATTACAATGCTCTCCGAGAACTTTTTCTCTTGAACCACAGATAGATAGAGAAAGGGAGAGAGAGGGAGAGAGAAATAAAAGGAAATGGCACCACCACTCCATTGCTTGTGCATATGGTTGTGGAAGAACTCAAGCCTGGGTCCTCACACATAGTAAATAAAGTGTGTGCTCCAGTGGGTAAGTGATCTCCTCACTCTGCCCACCCCCAGACACTTTTAATGAGCTTCAAATCACTCCAAAAATTGTTATAAAAAACTGGGTGAGGGGAGTTGGGCAGTAGCGCAGCGGGTTAAGTGCAAGGACCAGCATCAATCCCGTATTCAATCCCCCAACTCGCCACCTATAGGGGAGTCGCTTCACAGGCGGTGAAGCAGGTCTGCAGGTGTCTGTCTTTCTCTCCCCCTCTCTGTCTTCCTCTCCTCTCTCAATTTCTCTCTGTCCCAACCAACACTGATGACATCAACAACAATAATAACTACAACAATTAAAAATGGCAACAAAATGAAATAAATAAATAATTTAAAAAATTTTTAAAAGAACTGGGTGAGAAGATAATATAATGGTTATACAAACAGATTCTCATGCCTGAGCCTCTAAGGCCATGGGTTCAGTCCCCCACACTATCATAAGCCAAAGCTGAGTCATGCTCTGATTTCAAAAAAAGAAACCCTACTGGTGAACATAGATACCTCATTGGATAGGGCATATGCTTTGCCATGTGCACTGCCCAAGTTTGAGCCCTGGCACCACACAGGAGATGCTATGACACAGGAGGAAGTCCCAGTGCTGTGGTGTGTTTCCCCACCTTTGTTTCTTTTAGTACTTCTCAATTTGAAAGAAAAAGTGTCCTAAAGTGGTAAAATCCCATATGCATAAGGCCCTGGCTCTACAAAACAATGAGTAATAAAACAAAAAATCTACTAGTTCTCTAGCAAAGCAAGGCATTATTTCCCAGATCATCATAGCCCAAACTGGCCAATGAAATAAATAAACAAATTAATTAATTAATTAAATATTCTTTCTTGCAAACACCAAGGTGAAATGGAAATGAAGAAAATTTTACCAGAGAAACCATATTGTGTTACCAGGCAGACAGTAGGGTCAATGAAAGATTTCCAAATGAACCAAATAAGACACGTGTGACCCTACACAAAGTGTGTGTTAAAAAAAAAGTGTGTGTTGTTTGTTTTCACCAGAGCACTGCCCAGCTCTGGTTATTAGTGGCACCAATGAGGGAAACTGGGCCTTCTTGCATGCAAGTCCTGTGCACTGCTGCAATACTATCTTTCCATTCCAACATGCAGTTTTCAAATGCAGTATCTCTCTCCACCTTCCTGAAAGCCCATCCCCTAAAAATGTGGCATTTTCAAAATTAGGAAGACCTTATTTAGACTTGTTTACCTTCAACAGTTGCCACAAAACTCTAATAGACACTTCTTTCTTTTTTTTTGGGGGGGGGGGGTCATTGCAGAGCTTCATCACTCTGAGCTGACATTGCCAGATAGAAAGAGAGACAGAGAGAGAAAGGAAATGACACCATAGTATTGAAGCCTCCTCCAGTGTGGTGGAGGCTGGGATGAAACTTGGGTGGCTCACAAGGCAATGCAGGTGCCTTCCCAGGTGAGTTTTCTTGCCAATCCAGATGGATTCTTTTTTTTTTTTTAATGACTGAAATGTGTACACACTAAAACTAGTATATAAAATTACAACACACTACACATGTTTTAGTCTTGAGAAATATTACTTTAAAAAGGAAAAAGAATCAGGGGTTGGGCAGTAGCACAGCAGGTTAAGTGCACATGGCACAAAGTGAAAGACCATTCTAAGGATACCAGTTGGAGGTCCCCCATCCAGCTCCCCACCTGCAGGGGGGTCACTTCACAAGCAGTGAAGCAGGTCTGCAGGTGTCTATCTTTCTCTCCTCCTCTTTGTCTTCCCCTCCTCTCTTGATTTATCTCTGTCCTATCCAACAACAACGACAACAATAACAGTAATAACAACAACAATAATAAACAACAAGGGCAACGAAAGGGATAAAAATGCCTCCAGGAACAGTGGATCTGTAGTGCAGGCACCGAGCCCCAACAATAACTCTGGAGGCAAAGAAAAAAACATATACACATATAATCACACATGCACAGACACATTCACATGTACACACATCCATTTTAATATACACATGCAAAACATAGTAAAAGCAGATAAATGTAAAGAAAAGGAAGTTCATTAAGGACCTTTCAGAAATACTCTCTAAAAAAGTTATTCTCAGGATCCAGCCACCATGACAGTGTTTCAAAACCTACCCTGTTGTATTGCTTTTTTGAATCAAGAATTTTCTCTATTTTCACTTCTTTCAAACAGACAGGATTTATTTACCCTGTCAGATTGCAAACAACTTGAGGAAAATAATGCACTTTCTTCGTGAGCAGAACTTCTTTGGTGTCTCAGAGCTTGGCTTTGAAGGAGGTTCTTCCCACACATTAATCCCTTGAATTCTCAGGAAAACCCTATCCTGCTAATGTGAAAGTGAAGACTCCGAAAGGGTGCATTATTTGCAGAGTCTACAGAGTAGTAAGTTGAGAAACCATGGTTCAGATCAACATGATTCAACTCTGAATTCTTTCCGCACTGCTTCCTGCAGCTCCCATTTCTTCCTCTATCTACACAGAGCAGGCTTACCTTTCAAGATGGCTGCGCTGACTTATGTCCCATGTAGAAACACAAGCATGGGAGTCTGGTACAAACAGGGCCTCAGAAAATGAAGGTATTAAAGAAAACAAATCTTTTAACATGGACAGCAGCACCCCTTCCCCTGGTTCTTCAGTCTTTTTGCATTGTGATCAGAGCACGAGTGAAGCTATGCACCCTGCTTCTGTATAGTAAGTTGGAGCCATTTTAAGTCAGTAAGTACAAAACAGTTTTACTTCCATCTTTGTTTTCGGATGATAAAGATAATTGGTGTTGGTCATTCGGCAAAACAAACGGAGGTTAGGCTAGTGTCAGTTCGTTAATGTTAAGTCCATCCAGTTTTATAGTATTATAATTTAAGCTAGTATTTAGATTGGAGGTTTTCAGACTCACGCGGATGGACAACACTTCTGTTATATACCTGTGCTGGATCGTTTTCACTGCACTTGGTTTATTATGTGTGCTATATAATGTAAATGAGTATTCAATATGAACTAAATAGTATATACAAAGTGCTTTTTTTTTTACCTGTCTGCATAAAGATTTCTTTTCCTTACTGAAATCATGAACATTTCTGAGTCTCACTAAGGAAATAAAATATTGCTGAAGACAAAAGACATCAGGTGCCAATGTTCTCAAATTATCATTAGTCCAGAATCTTATATTTTTTTTGTCCCCTTGAGCCAGTGCTTATTTCAAAGTCTGATTGAAACATGGAGTTACAGCAAGTTAAGCGCACATGGTGTGAAGTGCAAGGACAGGCTCAAGGATCTCGGTTCGAGCCCCCGGCTCCCCACCTGCAAGGGGGGTCACTTCACAAGCGGTGAAGCAGGTATGCAGGTATCTGTCTTTCTCTCCCCCTCACTGTCTTCCCCTCCTCTCTCCATTTCTCTGTCCTATCCAACAACAATAACATCAATAACAACAATAATAATAACCACAACAAGGATAAAACAACAAGGGCAACAAAAGGGGGGGGAGCCTCCAGGAGCAGTGGATTCATGATGCAGGAGCCCCAGCGATAACCCTGGAGGCAAAAAACAGAAAAAAAAAAAAACATGGGAGTTCCACAGGTGGTCAGGGTATATGGAGCTCAGGGGCACTCATCAGTTTGGAGAGGTTGTGGTCAACAAGACTAAAACCTTCTGAGAAGGTCAGCATTAACTCTCAACCCTTTATTTTGCCCCTAATTTTTTCAATTTTACTAGATTCATAAATCATGTGTTTATCTTTGTGCGACTGGCATTCAGTAGAGTCAGAGGTTTGGGGATTTGTCCGAGGGATATACTATGTCAGTAAAATACAGAGAAATGGCTGCTGTGCACGCTCATGGGTAGGACAGCTCTACGCTGGAATCTAATCTTCCTCTATTGATTTGAGAAAGGAATGTTCATAGAACATGCACTGCTTTGGGTTAGGGGCTGATTTCTAAATAAACAGACTCAGTAATGGAAAATCCAGAGCCAGGCAGAACACGCACTAGTAAACATCTCAAAATCAACTCTCTCACATTGCTGGCCTTTTTGCAAGCTTTTTGAAGATGGCAAAAGTCACATGCATGATGTATATAATTTATAGCCTTTTTTTTTAGTTGTTGAATGAAAATCTGCTAACTTTTCTGGACTATTTCTCCTCTATGTTAAGTTGAGTCTCCAGCTCTGAGTACATTTCTCTATAGTAAGCTGAAGCAGTCATTGTTTTGCAAGTCAGGGAAGAAATGAGAAAAGCTATGTAACAATAGTTACCCCAGTCTTTTAAGGCTCTAACACAAAGGAAATGCTGGCTGTTAGAGGACAGTATTGCTCATTTAAAAAGTGTTGGTTCATACAACAGAAACCTGAATGCAACTACGTTTCCTAATGTGCAACAAACAAATATAATATAATCAAGCAAAGTGTGCAAGTGGTTTCTAATTAAACCTTTATCATGACAATAATGCAAGGAATAAAGTCATGTTTTCTTAAATATCTTTATTTATTATTAGAGACAGAGAGAAATTGAGAGGGGAAACTGAAAGCTAACTGAAGGCAAGCACAGAATCTTCATACTTTGTTTGATTCTTTCAGTAATTTACTGAATTACTTCCATGCTAATCAAACAAAATATGAAGATAATATGCTTGTCTTCAATTAGTTTTCAGTCTACTTGGTGGGGAATATGAATATCTGAAATAACAAATAGTTCAGGAAACATTTCCATACAAAGCTGCAAGATTATGGAAGCAGATATCTGACAAACTAATAAATATTGAAGAATTAGTAGGCAAAAAAAGAAGGGGAAAACAAAACAAACAAACAAACAAACAAAAAAACACCTCATCTGTGACCTGACAATATACTTTTGACCAAAACTGTCTAAGTTAGAAGAAAGAAAAAAAAAAAAAAACCTGAGTTCTGCCATGCACTATGATTCTACAGTCATTACTTAACTTCTCTTAGCTTTGGTTTTGTCAACAAAACTGGGATGATGACAATATCAACCCCACAAGATTATTATATAAAAACTGATAAGCTGCATGGGAAAGGATTTTGAGATGACTAGAGGAAAAATAAAGTGACCAGGAAGACAGTCAAGGAAATCACACCAAACCACTCCCTTTGGTTTCAGAGAACACAAAAGGTCAGGAGGCTGGAAGGGCAGCATTAACCTTTTTTTTACATAGTTACTTCTGTTTGAGCTTTTATAAAAATGCCTACTTACTAGGCTTATAACAAAAAAAAGATTAAGTTGTATAAGTATTATCTGAAGTCTGCATATGTGTATGTCACAAAATACTCTAACTGTAAACACCAGCAACCCTACTCCTTTATAAGTACAAGTCTCAGTTCTGCTTTCAATTTTAGAATTTAAGTCATAATTATTTGCTTTACAATGTAACAAATTTTGCAGCTACCCAAACACTCATTGATTTCAGTGATTCCTGGATTCATTGATTGGGAAGCAATAAGAATTTGTTGACCTATTTGGAGGCAAGGTAAGTCTAAAACATTTATGTGAATAGAAAGCCCAATGTGATGGCCTCACCTACTAAGGGGACATCACCTTTACTGGTGTCCCTGTAGTAAACCATTTAAAATGCTTCAAAAATCATAAAGAGAAGCCAAGCGGTGATGCACCTGGTCAAGCAAAGACCAGGTTCAAGCCCTTGGTCTCTACCTGCAGAGGAAGAAAGATTCGTGAGTGGTGAAGCAGTGCTACAGGTCTCTCTCTTCTCTTCTTTTCTCTTCTCTTCTCTTCTCTTCTCTTCTCTTCTCTTCTCTTCTCTTCTCTTCTCTTTTCTCTCTCTCTCTCTCTCCTCTATTTACCCATTCCTTCTTGATTTCTGTCTTTATCCAATAAAAAAATTAATTTTTAAAAAAGTAAACACAGAGAAATATAAATATGTGTATAAACCTGAGTCCCTTGAATGAACAGTCCTAAAAACCTTTGTGTGTGGACTAAGGTGAAATCTTGGTACTCAACAGTATGATCAGAAACACCCTTTCAGCTGCCATACACAAAAGTTCCAAGGTCTATTTCATGTATATAAACAGAAGAGGACAGAGAAGAAGAGTCTCACTATTGGGAGGAGGGAAAAGACCACACCTGGAATGTTAGTTTCTAGGATGACTCTTGTCCCTTTGGCTCGTGACTTCTCTATGAAGATTTGTGAGTAAATTTCAAACACTCAAAAGGACAGAATGTGTCCTACACATCAGGAGACGATTAGATCATAAGTGGCTACACCAGCATATTTCCAGTACCACACATGCAGTGATGGGAGAAAACAGGGGTTGAGTCATCTGAGCTTGTTCAAGCTCTAGGGATACAAGCATGGGAGCAGTACAGTAAGACAAAGTCATCATCCCTGAGGTCATCTTAAATCCCTCATGAATGATGTACCTGGGACTGGCTCCTTTGCCCCTCCTATACTGTTGGAAAATCCTTTTTTTTATCTTCCTCTGTGGGTGACCAGAGTGTGGAACAACTGACAAATCTCTTAATGAACTCAAGAGAAGCTATTCCATGATAAATGAACACTATACAACAGTTCTCACTCAGAAGCTTTTTTAAATCATCAGCCCAATGGATTTAAACAAGATATTTTTCTGTCTCTAAAAGTGATTGCAAACAGGTAACAGAAAGAGATGGCTTTAACAATGATTCTTTAAAGAATGCTAAGTGTCTTCATCTAACTACTCTGATCAAATTTGGAAGCTACCTAGGAATTTTCTCACTTTTTTTTTTACCTCTGGGAGAGCAATTAATCAAGCTCTTGTTGGAGGCCACTGGGACTTTAATCAGAACTCTACAGAGAGAAATTCAGCAGGCTTTCTAACAAGACTACCCCATAGTGTATAGTAACTGAAAACAGCAACAGTAGGAGGAAAGTTGATGGTGGTGGGCTGAGAGGTTATAAACTTAGGGCAAGCAGTGCGGGGAAAATTCAACAGACTTGGTTAACATGAGATAAAACAAAGCAGAGTATCAGTAAGACCAAACAGAAGTCTGAACGCAGAGGCGGGAAACAGTGGAAAACTAACTAAGGCTGCCGCTAACAGCAGGGATCAGCCAGGGGCAGCATGCTAGAAGAGCTGAGCAGGGATGCTGGGATGCCCTCTCAGTGGAGGCCTGAAATGAAACTTTACATTCTGTAGGTCAAGCTATATAGCCAGGATTCAGAGAGCCAGGCAAATCACTGAGGGAGCCCAGGCAGGCCACATGTGGAACTCATTACTCAAGGAGAAGCCATGACAAAGAACATTTCTCCAGACTTTTCATGGGGGCTTCACTTTCAGGAAGTTGCTATAATTACTGTTCAAGTCTAGAGCAGACTGCAAGCCACTGACAGATCCAACAGATGAGGAGGAGGAGGGGGGTAGAGAAGAGGAGGAGGAGGTGAAGGAGAAGGAGGGAGGGAGGGAGGAAAGTAAACTTATCTACTCTTTTTTTGATGAGAGAAATGCCAGAAAAGAAAGCAAGCTAAAACGGTTTCCAAATGCACCCTGTCTTCCTTGTGGTGGACTTTCTGTTTACTTTTTGATTTGCCCTTTCCCTGCTCAGGGCTCGGCCAGTCGGACAGCACATCTGTCCCTTGACACCAACTTGCTTTCGGTTAGCCCCAGCAGAACCCGTCCATCTCGACTCTTTTTTTACAGCTTTTCCATCCTGGGGCCCACTTCCTGCCCAGTGGAGGAAAAAAAAAATCTGGCCTGAAGATGAAATGACGGCTGAACGTTACACTCCAACATCTGGTACCGTTTTACACACAGACCCATGTCTGAGAGCAGGCGAGCCTCGCGGTCTCTCCAGCGGCACGGCGCATACCCCAACCTCCCCAGGGTGACATCATCCCATATATGGACTCTGCAGCCCAGCCCTCCCCCTTTTCCTGGTCCTAAATGCATTGCCAGTTCCCCAGTCTGCAGCAAATGTGCCACGTCAAGGCTGGAAATCACAGCCCTGGAGTGTGGCTCAGTCCCGGCAGCAGCAGGATGGGGGGATAGGAGGAGGCCAGCCTAGTGCAGGAGGGAAGCCTCTGACCCAGCATCAGGAGAGGACTGTTAAGTGCCTGCATGGAAGCTTCTGGAGCTCCTGCTCCGTCGGCCCAGTGTTCAGACTACCTGTTCAGGACAATGCCGTTGTACAGTAGTCTGCACATTGGTTAGACTGGGCAAGGCAGAACAACGCTGGCCGACAGGAACCACACTGCTGCTTCCAAGGAGAAGACATGTGTATGCCTCTTTTCCCAATCTCATACCCAGTGTTTTTCTCCACAGGTTTTGCACACTAGGGACCAAGGAGGCCGCGGGGGATCTTTGGAAAAGAGACGGCTACGGGGCAGACCTGCAGGTAAGGCCTTCATTAGTTTGGGAGCGGGTGACCTCACTGGGGAGACAGAGGTTCAAGTCTGCGGGACATGAGTCTAAGTGGGGCCAGAGCTGCTCTGCTTCTGGTCTGGAGAGAGCAGCCATGTGTGGAGACAGAGTCATTTACTGTATGTCATCCTATGGCTAAAGATGTCTCAGTCAGCCATTTCCTTGAATTTAAATAAAGGTTTTCCAAGTTTAGTATGAAAAAAAAAATCCAAACAAAAACTTTGAGATAGTCAACTGTTGAAATGAACAATCCAGAGCCCTAAAAACTTGCTTGAGTGAGAGCTGTAGTATACTGAATCCATCTTGCCCTGAAATCAGTGATATTTACTATCTTTTCAATGTTCTTGGGATCCAACTTTCTGAAAATTTACTTGTCTAATTTAAACAGCAGGGTAGTACCAAACAATAAAAGAAGAGGCTGCCAAGGTTTTGCCCACAAGACAATGCAGATGGGACTTGCCCAGAAAAGAGCGCCAACCCAGAACTTCTTGAGTCAGCGACCAGTTAATTCAGGGAACAGAAACATCCATCTTCAAATTTCTTCATGTATATCTCTATGTTATAATTTTTAAAGACCAGGAATGGTTGATAATTGCTGTTCAGTTGAGCCCTCATGCCTATATTTTACAATGCTTCTCTATCTCTAGGCATTTAAAATGATAAGGTACTTTGTCTAGGAACCCACTGATAAAAAAAGGAATTTGTAAACGAAAGCAAAGTTTTCTTTGGTCAGTTTCCCGCTGTCCTGGGAGGTGAAGGAGAGTGGGAAGGGGGAAGGAGAGGGAGGGAAGGAAACCCCTCTAGCTGAATGAAATCCCAACAGAATAGAGAAGTCTGAATTGCAATATGATTCATGCTCTACTTTAGCAGTGGGTTCTTTAAAAGAAAATTCTGGAAAAATGTTACTGCCTCAACGTGAATTCCCTCACTCCCTATTTATATCTTCACCCAAACAATTCTATACAATAAAAACATTCTTTGGTCTTCTATAGGCTTTTGTGAACATGAATATAATCTTTTTGTCCTTAAAATCCCATAGTTAGAAACTTTTGAACATTTTTTCCTCAACTATCCACTACACAACAGTTTAAAAATTGTCTAAGCTCGGGGGCGGGCAGTAGTGCAGCGGGGCACCTGGTGCAAAGCACAAGGACTGGTGGAAGGATCCCGGTTTGAGCCCCCGGCTCCCCACCTGCAGGGGGTCTGCAGGTGTCTATCTTTCTCTCCCCCTCTGTCTTCCCCTCCTCTCTCCATTTCTCTCTGTCCTATCCAACAACAACAACAACAATAGTAACAACAACACTGATAAACAACAAGGACAACAAAGGGGAAAAAATGGCCTCCAGGAGCAGTGGATTTGTAGTGCAAGCACCCAGCCCCAGCAATAATCCTGGAGGCAAAAAAAAAAAAAAAATTGTCTAAGCTCTCATTTGGTAAACATTTTGGTACAAATGGTACCCCAAAATGCCCTTTGTCAAAACATTTTATTTTCTTTTAAAAATTTTATTTTGATCATCCCAAAACTGAAGAACATATGTTTTCTGTTCTATATTCATGACTTTCAGTTAAAATATGAAAAGCAGGAAGTTTTGCTATCTTCTCCCCTTAGATGACAAAATAAAATGATTCTTTTTTTACTCTGACTTCAAGTATTTTATATTTTTACTAAAACAAGTGAAACAACTAAATCTATAGTTTTTTTTAACATAGAAAGCCAAATATAAACTATTAAGTAATTTACAAGAGCTTGTGTTTCCAGTACACTATTTTTTTTTTTACTAATTTGCAGTTACCAAAGAAAATAGCTTAAATGTACTTAGCAATGTTTAAAGTTTCTCAAATTTTCCTTTGTAAAAAGATGATTGCATTTTAACGAGCTTTCATTTTATGCATATCTAATTTACATGTCTTTCTTCAGTATTCAGTGGCTTTTCTTGTTTCAAAGATATTGACCAGCAACTGGTCCTTCATCTATTTTCTTCCACAGGATGACTTGTAGTCTGGAAACAGAGTGAACCTGAGAGTGTCCTGGGCGTGAGTACAGGAATAGAAATAGAAGAATTTATTTATTAAGGGGTAACTGCAGTTCTTGACGATTTCTGATGTAAACTTTTAATAAAGGAAAAAGGAACCGTATTTCTCTTTGAATTGTATGAGCTAAATCAAAGATCAAGAGTAAAAGCTCACTTTATAAAACTTTTCCTGAAGCAGCAGGATAGTTCAGGTGCTGGTGAATTTATCAGCGTGTATACACACACACACACACACACACACACACACACACACACACACGGTAATTAATGTTTAATTGTATCTTGATATTACTTCATAAGACATTATACAAATATTTTAGGGATCATGGAATCTCTTCCAAAGGAAATTAATCAACAATGAACGTCGTCAACTAAAACTACCCCGGATGTAATGGTAAGTATTCAAATTAATGCTTGTACATCTTTAGAAAGAAAAAGTAGTTTGCAGGATCTGTCCAAACTATGCCTTGTAGAAACATAGTACGTATTTTGGGTTTTAGTGCATGGATGATTATAAGCTAGGCTACATTTCTGGGTTCAAAGAACTCCCTCCTCTACCCCATCTAGGGGAAACAGCATTTATATCCATAGTATCAAAACCACCATTTCTTAACTGGAAAAAGATCAACATAAAATGATTTATATACATTTTTCCAGACCTCCTTTTAAAGATACAGATCTCAAAATCAAAGAAACTCTCTTTACAAGTGGACAAAATTTCACACTGATCACTTTCTTACAATTAGTCGATAGGTTTATATCCTTCCTGTTTGGCTTCTGGCCCAGAAAATGTGTTTATGTTTTTTAAAAATGAAAATATATGGTTTCTCCTTTCTCAGCCCACCCCCCACACCTCTTTCTTACAGACCACCCAGGCTTTTACTCTGTGGGAAAAGTTTTGGCCTAAAACCAACGTAAGACCACCCTACTTTCCATCCTCCTCCTCCTCCTCTTCCTCCTCCTTCTTCTCCTTGTTTTTGTTGTTGAAGTCTTAACTGTCATAGGATAGGAAATAAAAAGGAAATACACCTTGGTATGTAAAAAATAAATCACTCATTCCTCAGGATCTATCCTTCTCAAAGAGAAGACAATGCTTTCAAAGCCTCTACAAAAATTTTGCTCTTTAAAAGGAACCCATTTTATTCTTCTATAAGAACATCCCACTCTTAGCATAATAATATCCAAATAATAACTAAGAGACTACCATTCAGAAATACCAGCTTAATATACTACAAAGTCAAGTTATAACCTCAGGACAGGAAATTCCTGAGTTAAAATTGAAATTTTATTTGGTTGCATTCACCTTTTTACATTGGTATGCTGCAAATTATAGGAAAAGGCATTTACTCATCTAGGATGATTTCTTATAAGGATATTTTCCATTTTAATGAATAGAGGTAATGAATTAAATTAAGAAAAAAAATCTTCTCTTGGAATCGTCTGACTTATCATGACAGCTAGTTTCCTGGAGTTGCTTTAGTTTAATTTTGCTATTGAAATGCTAAAAGGCAATTCCTTTCTTGTGTATATTTTCTTTAAAAAAACACAAATAAAATAAACTGATAACCATATAAAAAATTACAGTCACTATAATAATGTAAATTGCTTATTTACACTATTATGCCTATTGTCAGTGATGATTAATTAATAATCACTCTATTGTTTAAGAGATTTAAAAAGAAGTCTTAAATGCTTTTCAGCCCTTAATCTTTTATCATAAATTCAAGAACAAATTGAACATTAACAAAGAAATGTGCCTTGACACACATCTTACTATAAGAATCTATTAGGATTATCAGTTGCACAAAAGTCCTACAATTTTGAGCAAACATTCCACCCCCTGAAAAACACTAAAGGCTCTTCAAATATTTTAGCTAAATAGGACTGCATGTTAAGAGAGTAAATATAAACTCATTTTTTTTCTCTTTTTCTAGTTTGCATGCATCAATCCTTTAATTTAACGAAGTTAACTGAATCAAATTATTCAGAGAGGGAGGGAAAGCTATACAGAGTTATAGTAACTTTTAATTACCACCAATGTGCTTTTTCTAAGTGAATCACTCTATAAGTATTTTCTATTGCCCTGAATGCAGTAACAAAATAGTCTCTTTCAGTATTTCTTTTTGTATATTCTGATTTTGTAATTATTTAAATGCAGCCAGATTACTAAAGTTTTTTTATTCTGTCAAAAAATAAAAATGTTCGTCTACTCAGATGGGACAGCCAGAAACAGGATCAAACATTAATTTTCTTGAAATGAAATAAATAGAAAACTGCACTCCTGCATCAAAGTTCTAATGGGTAGAAAACTGTCCTTTTTCTAGTTTCTAAAATAATTTTACTCTTCACAATGTTTCTATTGGTTCTTTTCTCAGATTTTTACAATTGAAGGTAAATAACAAACTTTTCTTTTTTTCTTTTCTTTTCACTTTCACTATTTGTTTTCTTTAAATTTATTTGAAAAAAATCTCTAAGTACATACTTCTTGGACATGGTTTGGCTTTTTTTTTTTTTTAAAGAAATTCCACTTATTGGAATGTTGATTACCTGAATATTTTATTTTAAAAGGGTAGGGGAATTTGTTAAAGACCTCTACAGATGTGAGTCATTTCTATTGAAATAACCAGCAGGTTTATTCTCAACTCATCTGAATTAAATTTTCTATAAGTATAGTTAACATCATTAACTTTTATACAATTATAAGGGCATTTTCCAGAGAGTCTAGTTTTAATTGGGGGATAAGAAATGAAGCTTTCATCATCATGAGTAAGGTAACATTTTGCAGCTAGTGCACTAACAATGCTCCAAACACATTCTGAGCATCACTTTGGGTAATGACATTTTTGTTTATACCCTTTAGATTCATAGAGAGAATTAGGAGAACTTAACAACTGCTTTTCTTTTTTTAAAACTTGGTTTTCACTCCCATACTTAGAAACTCCACACTAAAAAGAGAATAAGAAAAAGTTAAAAGTGTCTGGTGCTAATAAAGTATTAGTAAAAATAAATTCCTTGTAGAATCCCACTCTCAAAGCCTCAGGCAAAGCTGGCTGAGTTGTCAAATTCATTAGGTTCCTTAATTAATTTGAAAATGGCTGTCTTTCTATGTAAATGACAAGTTTCTTTTTCCAGGGCAAGTTGAGGGGACTTATCTACTACACGAAACATGTGTAAACAGTCTTTATGTTTCAATTTGGTCTTAAAATATGCAGTTTTTGTGAAGAGGAAAAACATCTGGTTCAATTACTCTGAACTCTGCATGAGGGCAGCAATATTATGTACTGGGTTTAAGAATAAACCTTAGGCTTATTTATTTCTCACTTTTTCCTTACAATTTTAATGTGAGCTTTCTGTTAAATTCTTATCCATGTTACATAGCACTTGGGGGACAAATGTCGATGTATCCTTTCTGAATAAAGTCAAAAGTGTAACATAATTTTAGTTGCAGAATGTTTTAATGTTTAATTTCATTGTGTGTTTTTTCTCCTCCCCTGACCCTCCCAACTCACCATATCTGGAGAGCAGACTGGTTGTCTCTGCCCATGAGCAAAGGAAACCCGAAGGAACCAGGCCCTGGCTGGACGGAGTTGTCATGTGTCTGCCTGTCTACACTTGCTGTGCAGAACATCCGCTCACCTGTACAGCAGGCACAGACAGGCAGTCACATGACAACCCAGCCTGAGTGACATCCAGCCACTGACAGAGAGCAGTCCTCACAACATAGCATCTCCACCAAGAGCTGCAGCCAAACCAAGGGGTGTTGGGGCCTGGGCTTTTCATCTGTTCATGGAATACTTAACTCGCATGTATTTATTATTATTATTTTACTTTGGTTCTAATACTGAAACCCATTTCCAAAAGTACAGTGAGTGGTGCATATGAAATACAATAAAACCCATTTCTGAAAATGTTTCTGTGCTGTTGTTAATACATCATCATTTTTTGACATTTTTGTATGTAGCTTTGCTGCACCCTATAATTAATAAGACAACAGAATTATAGCATATCATAAAACATAAATGATTCTAATGATTCACCAAAAACTAAGTTAAGTTTTCTTTATCATGTTTAAGAGGTAGACAGAGAGAAGAAAAAGAGGAAAGGTATAATGTTCCAGAAGATCATGTGATTTTGAGTTAGTAAACTCTGGTCATCTGGAATGGGTGAGACAGAGTGAAATTAATTCCAATATTTCAGATGTATTAAAATAGCTGTTCCTCCTCTTTTGGGAAACAGAAAGATAAAACTGAAGCTTGGGGAGTCGGGCTGTAGCGCAGCGGGTTAAGCGCAGGTGGCGCTAAGCACAAGGACCAGCATAAGGATCCCGGTTCGAACCCCGGCTCCCCACCTGCAGAGGAGTCGCTTCACAGGCGGTGAAGCAGGTCTGCAGGTGTCTATCTTTCTCTCCCCCTCTCTGTCTTCCCCTCCTCTCTCCATTTCTCTCTGTCCTATCCAACAACGATGACAACAACAATAATAACTACAATAATAAAACAACAAGGGCAACAAAAGGGAATAAATAAATAAAATAAAAAATATTTAAAAAAAAAAAAAAAACTGAAGCTTGACTACTTCTAAACACCACGTTACACATAGATATAATACTATTCCATTTTTGATGAGGAAAGGGGCTTGGGATTTATGAAGTCAATTGCAATCACATGAATTACATGCTCCATTCACCGTAAACTTTCAAACTCAGAAGATGTCCTGGCAATACAAATATTTTCCAGATGAGCAAGGAGAGGGATTAATGGGTATGCAACATGGATTTTACCATATCTTTTGAAAAACTGTCAGAACTCTGGTTTACACATTTCAAACTGAAGTGAAATGATCACAGCTGGCTTATGCAGGTGAGCATTTCAAACATTTATAGGTAAAAAGTGGAAAGGTGGGCAAATTATAAATCTATTGACCTTAAATTATTATAACTTCAGTTAAGCATTAACTTTCACCTTTCTTAGATTATACTCAAGTTTTCAAAAAATGTAGGATAGGCTATCCAAAATTACCTGCCTTTTTAACTTTGATTAAACATTTTAAACTTACTTTTGCAAGTAAAGCAAACTATTATCCTGTTATTTCACTTCAAAGGACTGATTTAGTCTTGAGGCTAAAAATCCCACAAGGTTAACATTTCTATAGCTTGGGAATATATTGCCAAACCTAACACTATAGTTCCTCTTAAAAATTTGATCAAGCAAACTATGAAATACAAATGTGAAAAAAGCTCAATGTCTGCCTTTATGGACTATAGCATCTACAAAAGTATGCTTCTGCAAAACATATTGTACAATGAAGCTTTTACCTTAAACAAAAGTAGCATAGTGAGTAAATAAGGTCTTCTAGCAGTACTTCATAAATTATAAAATGCAAATGAGTATCAAAATATTTCACAGAATATTAACATATTTTCATCTAATTTTCAGTGCTTTACATAAGCTACAGTAAACCTACCAATGGCACTGCATGTCAAGAACATTCTACTGGGGTCTGCAAGGCAGGTCCAGCACAGCATGCCCCCCCCACCACATATACATAAGAGTGGCTAGGTCAGAAGGTAAAGGAGACTATTCTGTTTTGCCAAAATCCAAAATCTGAGGGAAATTGAGGAGGCAGAGTCATTCTGAAGTCAGGCACTCAGTATAATATTTCAAATCATTTCCCCTTAAAACATGAGGTTAACATTTTGCTTTTTTTCACTTAGCATTCAAAAATACTTGAAAGAAATATATGTATATATATATATATATATATATATACATATATATATATATGTGTGTGTGTGTGTGTATATATATATAGTAACTTTAAAATTCCTTATTTAGTGAATTTAAATGTCTATACATTTAAATTCACTAAATAAGGAGTCAAAATATTTGAATTCGCTAGAAAAGGGTATTATGAAGGGTAATGCTGTTTATCTAATAAAAGCCTTAAATAGGATAAACAGTATATGTAGGAAAGCAGTTTTGGACATATATGTATTTTTAATAAATTTTATATATTCCACTTATGGCTTGTTGAATAATACTACATACTTTTAAAAATTATAATTCCTGGATCTAGATCTGTTTATATAAAATAATCCTATATTAAAAACATAAGGTAAGAGGAAACTACAACTGTGATTATGGAGACTTTTTAAGTAAAGATAAATGAATTCGAGTTTAATATTTATTGGAACCACTTTTTTTAAGTTAGAAGAAAAAAATACACCTAAGTTTCTATTAACCAGAACAACTCAACAAAACATATAAACAGGACCATTCTGGGAATATAGCAGGAAACGGCAGAATCTTGGAAGGATAGTGAAGAGATTTCTTTAACTTTTTGGTCTAATAACTTTGGTCATCCAGGGAGATAGCTGTTAATCTGTTTTCAATTACTAAAGTGGCATTTGTCATATGTTACAACTACATAATAAAAACAATACTAAAGCAATAGCCCTATAAGGGAATCATATAATCTCCTAGTCAAGCTATCCAAACATAAGAACCCACAAAAATGAGACCTATAATTTTTAAGAGTCAAAAAATGTTCTCATTTCAATACAGAGTTTATATTTTCTTCACTAGAGAGTAATATCAGTTCTTTTCATTGGAAAAACTTCTGCTGAATCACCCTACTTTCCTACAAATGTCCCATTACTATTTTGATGTTCATATTGGAATATAGAAACTTAACAGATAGTGGCTATGTACTATTATTACACATAGTCTATAACTCTCCTTTAGCAATGATTTTACTTTTCATTTATATATTTCTCAGTGATATTAAGAAAAATAATTCTCTTTTCTCCTTGATCAGAATATCCTCCTCTGAGCCGGGCTGTAGCACAGTTAAGCACACTTGGTGCAGAATATCCTCCTCATGTCAAATTTATACTTCAGATAGTTTAAATAGACACCAACACTTTCTTAAAAATCTGATCTTAGGGTATAAATATAAAATTATCTAAATCTAAAAACCCTTTTGAAATGAGAACTTCTTATTTATCCCTGTACTTTGCCTTTACATAATTCCTTCCCAAGAACTGTGCAAAATTTATTTTCAAAGTATGGAAATAACATTGGAAAACTTATTTTATTCTTAAATGATCTTCAATTCAGGGAGTTATAT
The DNA here is from genome assembly GCF_950295315.1 of Erinaceus europaeus. NCBI lineage: Eukaryota > Metazoa > Chordata > Mammalia > Eulipotyphla > Erinaceidae > Erinaceus > Erinaceus europaeus. Next base: position 50,569,296 of record NC_080170.1, on the reverse strand, counting down.
AACCAGAAGAGTAATCAATTCATTAGACTTTGATGACAAAAACTACAAAAAAATTTTTTAGGAAATATATCTGTTAACAGGAAATTTATCCTATAACCCAATTGTTTAGTTTGGGGACTTAAAATACTGGGACAGGATGAGTACTACATTGCTTTTCTTCCTTTATTTGATCAACCACATCTTCCCTCAACCAGTATTTCCCTAATGCTATCTAATAGTGTCATTTCCTATGGAAATGGTGGGACAGCTATGAACAAGACAATGGCTCCTGATCTCAAAAGGCTTACAGTTAAGCAGGAACTTAAAAGACTCACTTAGTACTTTGTACAAGTGTCCATTCATGTCAATATCTAGAAGATACACCTATTTTTATTTATCTTAATGAGATAGAGAACTAAAGCATCATTCTGTCATATGGAGAACTGAATATCAAACTTAGAACTCAACCTTACGCTTGCAAGTTCTGTGCTCTATCACAAGTTCTGTGCTCTACCACAGAGCCACCTCCCTTCCCACAGTTTATGTCAGTTTTTTACTATCAGTGGCCATCAGTCCACTTCATTCCAAGATACTGTCTACTCTAATGCAACAAGTAACTCTCACAGCTCCCTATTCTAGCTGTGTACTCCTCAAAACCATTTTTTCATGTGGCAGCCCACCAGGATTAAAAAAAAGTAAAGCCTTATTATATGGTTATTAGCTTAAAAACATCAAAACTAGGGAGTCCGGCGGTGGCGCAGCACGTTAAGCGCACGTGGCGCAAAGAGCAAGGACCAGCTGAAGGATCCCGGTTAGAGCCCCCGGCTCCCCACCTGCAAGGGGTTCACTTCACAGGTGGTGAAAGCAGGTCTGCAGGTGTCTATCTTTCTCTCCCCCTCTGTCTTCCCCTCCTCTCTCCATTTCTCTCTGTCCTATCCAACAACAACGACATTAATAACAACAACAATGTTAAACAAAAAGGGAAACAAAAGGGAAAATAAATATTAAAAAAAGAAAAGAAAAGAAACAACAAAACTTTCCAGTTATTGTTAAGATCAAAATCTTTCATCTTTATAGAGGTATTTTTCTTTCTTTGATTCAACCCCTGGCCTTAGGGTTATGCTCACTGTAACAGAAGCTCGAAGAGAAAGACTCAGTTTAACAGCTAGAAACATGTCCAGGGTCACTAGTGTAAGGAATTCCACAGTTTGGGATGCTTAAACATGACATAAAAGGATAGCCAGGTTTGGGTAAAGCCCCTTCGTGATCATAAGTAGACTGTCTAGAAGTCAATTGAGGTATAATGACACTGGAACTTTGGTGATCACCCACACACACAACACACACACACACACACACACACACACACACACACACACACACACACACACACACACACACACACGAAGCAATACTCCTAAAATCTTCTAACAATGTAAACCCATGTTAAATCAACAAAAAAATTGTGAAATTCATTTTAAAAGTTTATAGAGCATTTATTCATACAAGATTTCATAGAGTCCTTCTAGCTTCCTTTGAGGTGCTCTGACCAGCAGTGGTCTCAACTTAATTAGTGAAAAGACCAATAAATGACTTATCCCAACACTGGACTGAAAACCCCTCCACTTCACATTCTCACCGCACCAAGCACATGGTCTGTAGGGACTTTTGTTCAATTAATGTCATCTCAGAAAACAATATGATTCATTACTTTTCAATCACAAGTGTCTGTCATATATCACTTATATTTACTACAGATCTACCATGAATTAAATAAAATCCTATATAAAAATATATTCACATGATATAAAAAGCTATTTCTTCAACCGCCAAATAGATGCCAATGAAAACATAGCAGCTTCATTAATTTAAAAAAAAAAAGCAGAATGTTAGCAGCCATTGGAAAGAAATATGGAAACCCTCTATGAAATATTGAGCATAAATTTGCCATTGAATAAATGAATGACTCTATAACTAACTGAATGATATGTCTTGGGCCACGCTTGACTAAAAAAGATAAATTATCATATAACGGGATTTCCAAAGTGCTGAGGTAGATGTAGACAGAGATCATGAGGACAAAGCACAAGAACCTAACTTACCAACCAAAAAAGTAGAGTGAGCACTTAGATTTATTTAACAAGGAATAATAAAAAGGTGGACATAAAAAGCTTTGTTTTTATTTTAAGTTTACTCATCTGAAAGTGGGTAAGTGATAGCACTCGTTCTTAAGTATTGTAACATGGATTAAATAAGTTTATTTGTAAGGTCCAGGCAGTGGCACACTTGTTAGAGCGTACACATTTCTATGGACAAGGACCCGGATTCAAGTCTCCAGGTCCTGGTCCTGGGCCTGAAGGAGGAAGCTTCACCAGAGGTAAAGCAGTGCTACAAATCTCTCTCTCTCTCTCTCTCCCCTCCCGCCCTATTGACCCCTCCCCTCTCAATTCCTCTCTCTCAGAAATGAAGGGGAAAAGATATAAAGAAGGAAGAAAGTAAGAAGAAGGAAAGAAGGAAGGAAGGAAGGAAGGATAAGAAAGGAAGGAAGGAATGTAGGATGGAAGGAAGGAACCAAGTACCAAGCCCCAGAGACAATAAATAAAGTAAAATAAAAGAGTTTATTTGTATACAGATAGTTTATATATAGTAACTTTATATACTAAGTATTATAATATACATAATTTACATATTAATGTATATAGAAAACATTAGTTATTGCTATTATGATTCCCAATTTTATTTATTTATTTTAATGAGAGAAAGACCAGAACACCGCTCCACTCTGGCTTACTGTGGCACTGGGAAATGAATTTAGGTCCTCAGAGCCTCAGGCATAAAAGTGTTGGCATAACCTCCATGCTGTCTCCCCATCCTCCAAGTCAATTGCTTTCGACAGAAAATGACTGATCAAGGCTTTAAAATCAATATATATTTAAACATGCATAAATGATCACCTAAATTCTTGGAAATAAATAGCAATTTGGCATAAAATCAAAAGTCCATTCACTGACTTTTGTATCTACAGAGGCAACATAAAGCTTCTAAAACTGTGGCCTTTCAACACTGCAGCTTTCTGCAGAAACACAAGGAAATGCCAGCAACCAGAACAAGAAAGAACCATTGCTAATCGTTAGCCCCTCTCAGCAACTTAGTCCATATTTCAAGTCAGTGACATATCTGACATACAAAGTCAAGCAAAGACTTTTCTTCTAAGGATTTTTTTTCCTTTTTTTTTTTTTTTTTTTTTTTATCAGAGCATTGCTCAGCTCTTGCTTATGGTGGTGTGGGAGATTGAACCAGGAACTTCAAAGCCCCAGACATGAGAGTCTCTTTGAATAATCATTATGCTATTTCACCCACCCACCTCTTTGGACATTTCTATGAAATTAGATTTTCCCTTACTAAAGAAAATGGTGTGATAATCAGCTGATCATTGGAATTTATTCATCATGTGACTGTGCTTTTATCTGGAAGCAGATAAAACTATGTAGGATGTGAAAATTTTCTCCAGCAACTGACAAAGGCACTTGTAGCACTCTCAAAAAATAACAAACTAACAAAGAAAAGACTTTTAATTCTAAGCACGTCTTTATAATCAAATAATAGAGATAATTTCATCTGTAAATAGTTTAGCTATCACTGAGTATTATTATTTATGGCATGTCTGCATGCTGCATTATAAATACCAAAAACTTCTTAGGTCAGAGCAGAGCTATTGAAAGTCATAAAACATAGTTTAGCATCTACCCCATTTCATGTTATAGCACTTTGATAACTCTGAAAGACTGAATATATATATATTTCTTTTTACCAGAGCACTGCTCAGCTCTGGCTTATGATAGTGAGGGGAACTGAACTTGGGACTTTGGAACCTCAGGCATGAGAGTCTCCTTATATAACCATTATGCAATCTACCCCCCACCTGATACAGTATTTTTTGCTCTTCTATAGCCATCAGATTTTAACAAGAAATCTCACAATACTGAAAATTATTAACACCTTAACATAAACCAGAACACCATTAACTATTGTAACTCATGTTCTTACACAGATATCAAATTTTCAAACAAAAAAAAAAGTATTTGTATAAACAGTGATCTGGGACTCACTTGACAACTGATTTGGACATTTTCAAAAGCCTGTCATTTGAGGTAGATGTCACAGCAATCCAAAATGCTTTAATAACGCAGCATCAGTGTTATTCATTCTGCTCTCAAGATGCTCTATGAGTCTTTTCAACATAATACTTAATGAAAATTATTTTCACTGTATTAATACCACCCTGGTATTGCAAAGAAGGAATTTTCCCACTAGTAGTTCCATTAACTTACATAAACAAACATGATTACACCCAAAAAAAATTTGAGGGGAATGTGGTAAAATTAAAAATCTATGAAAAAAAGAGAAATGGTGCTTCTTGAAACAAACATTTTAAACTCTTACTAAAAGAGTTCACTGGTGCCATGAAGATATATGAGAAACACTTTCAAAGAGAACTCTGTTATTCCCTGTAGCTTACCTCATCATCTTTATACCAGGACAAGCTTTCAGCAGTAAGCACGAACCAGTATCCCTTAGAGCCTCCTTTCATGATGCCGATGTTGCTGATGGTGAGCCAGCCTTTTCGGATCACCTATAAGAAAACATACAGTGGCCAAGAAGGTTAGTTTCACATGAGTCAGTGCAGAGCACATGGGACTTTTATGAGGTGAAGTTAAAAAATAAGATCCACAGTATAATAAGAACAGCCTTGCCCCCATGCCTCAATTCAATCTCTGTTAAGTTAATTAGGATAATTTCTCTTTCTAAAGTACAAAAAAACCAGGGGGAAATTCTTTCCCATCAAATGAAGAAACTTAAAAGCTTGGGCTTAAATGGATGGTGGGTAAAGAGCAACTGAAATAGACAGCAACAAAATAAGGCAGGCTTGCAGGCATGTGTCAGGCCTATTTATGGCACTGCTGCTGCAATTAGAACATATTTTGTTGATTGGATGAACAATAGTCTCTCCGTACCCACTGTCTCTTTTCCCTTTCATCCCACTGGTCTGTTTGTTTGTCTGGTTTACCTCTCATCTGGGTTTCCACCAAAGACTAGCCACCAAATGGTGAAAAGAAGAAACTCAAGCCAATGAATTAATTCATTAACAGCTCTGCATCCCTGAATATAGCTTAATGGGAGAGAAAGCTGGAACAATAAGCTAAAATTAAAAGTTTGGAGTTTTCTCCTTAGTTGATGGTAAGCTACTTGACATCAGTCTTGGTGATTTTTTCTTTTTTCTTTTTTGGAGCTGAATCCAAAAGCACAGGCAATAAAAGCAAAAACAAGTAAGTGGGACAGTAGCAAATGAAAGAAACCTCTGCACAACAACAAGAAAATAGTCAACAAGATCAAAAGACAATCTACTAACTGGAAGAGAAACTCACAAATTATATATCTTATTAAGGTTTAATACTCTGAATATATATATACAGAATGCTGTTTCCCGGATCAACTAGGAATACCAAAGGAAACCACCTGGGACCACAACAAGACAGGACTAGAACGACTACAGGAACCCACCAAATCACCGGTGAGTGCAAACTCACATTGTTGGTGACAGAGACGAGCCTAGGGAGAGACTAAGTAGCTGGTAACAGTCCAGCAGTTTATCAGTTGAGACACCACCTCCAGTCTGTTCCACCAACAAGGGGACAGCTGAAGGGAGGAAAAGACTCCCCAGAGACTCACCAAGTGCAACTCTGAGTCTCCATTGCTACTGCCCTCAGAATCTGGAGCAGTGGCAGGGAGGGACACTGGGGGACAGAGATCTAACCAGGAAACTCAGGAGAAGACCTATACCTCCGTGGCATAGCTGTGGGGCTGTGAAAGTCTCTTTGCATAACCACTGGACTATCTCTGCCACACCCTGCCTTATCTCTTGGTCAGGAGTCAGTGATTAAGCTAAGAAGCTTACTTATAGTTTAGAAGCCCTCAGGCTCCCATAGCCTACAGAGAAAGAAAAAAAGAGGCCTTTAAATCACTGAGCTCCAACTCAGGGATTAAAATACTATTGAAACAACTGTTAACTTCCACCACTGTGAACCCTTTAATTACCTTACTTAGACATAAGTCAATCCAGGAAATAGTGATCAGTAATTTGAAAAGTACTAAGAGAGTACTAAGAACTCATAACATAATATATAAAATGGGTAAACCAACAAGAAGAAATATACAGAATGCCTACAACACAATGATAGAAAAATAGGTAGGAGGTCTGAAAAGATTTTTTTTTTTCAAAGAAGACAGGCAGATGGCCATTAGGTACATTAGGTACAAAAAAAAGTGTTTGGCATCAATAATCATGAAAGTGCATGAACTATCATGAAAAATATAAGAAATATATGTTGTAAGAATGTGGAGGAAAAGGAAACCTTGATGAGAATGTAAATTAGTGCAGCCTCTCTGGAAAATAGTATGGAGCTTCTTCAAAACAAAAAACAAGCAAACAAAACCTTAAGAACATAAATTTATATGACCCAGCTATCCTACTTCTGAGCATTTATCCAAATAAAACAAAAGATATATATATTCACTCCCTTCCTGGTTCACCACAACACTACAGAGACTACCTAAATGTCCACCAATGAGTGAATGGATAAAAGAAAATGAAATATCATAGGGCTGGGTCGTGGCACACCTGGTTGAGCACACATGCTACAGTGCACAAGGACCCAGATTCAAGCTCCTGGTCCCCATCTACATGGGGAAAGCTTCACAAGTGAAGAAGCAGGGCTGCAGGTGCCTCTCTATCTCTCTTTCTCTTTATTCCTTCCCCCTCTCAATTTCTGGCTGTCTTTATCCAATAAATAAATATAAGATAATAGAAAAAAATTGGGGGGGGTCGAGCAGTAGCGCAGGGGGTTAAGCGCATGTGGTGCAACAAAGCGCAAGGATCAGAGTAAGGATCCCGGTTCGAGCCCCTGGCTCCCTACCTGCAAGGGAGTTGCTTCACAGGTAGTGAAGCAGGTCTGCAGGTGTCTATCTTTCTCTCCCCCTCTCTGTCTTCCCCTCCTCTCTCCATTTCTCTCTGTCCTATCCAACAACGACCGACATCAACAACAACAATAATAACCACAACAAGGCTACAACAACAAGGGCAACAAAAGGGGGGAGGGAAATGGCCTCTAGGAGTAGTGGATTCATAGTGCAGGCACCGAGCCCCAGCAATAACCCTGGAGGCAAAAAAAAATTATTTTAATGATAATAATAGTAAAAAAAAAATTAAGGAAAATAAACTATCACTTAGTCATAAAAAGAATGGAATCCTGCAATTTGCAACAACATGAATGGACTTTGAAGGCATTATGCTAAGTTATTGAGAGTCAGGCAGAAGAAGAAAAAGGGCACACAATCTCTCTTATATGTGGAATCTAAAAATAACCTAACTAATATGTATATAAAGTAGACTGATGGTGGCCAAAGGGACAAGGTGCAGAGAGTGGAATAGGTGAAGGCATACAAATGTTATACATGTAAGCCATAGAAGTGTGATGTACAGCATGGTAACTGGTTTTAAAATATTGCATAAACAAGCAAATGAAATAAGTAAGACAAAAATTAAAGCAAACTTTATAATTATAAGGCCAAACAAGGGAGAACATCCTCTGTCCATTTACTGGAAGAATAAATATCATTAAAATAGCATCTTGCCAAAAGCAATCTATAGATTCAAATTAAAATCCCAATGACATATTTCAAGGGAATTGGAAAAAGTATCCAAAAATTTGTATGGAACTATAAAAAAAACCACAAACATCAAAAGTTCTCCTGAGGAAAATGAAGAATAAATGAGGCATCATAATTCCTGACTTAAGTTTATATTACAAAGCAACAGTAGTTAAAATAATACGGTATTGGAACAAAAATAGATATAGGGACCAACAGGACAAGATAGAGAGCCTAGAACTAAATCCACACATGTATAGGCACATTATATACAATAAAAGGGCCAAAACTGTCTAATAGGGAAAAGAAAGTCTCTTTAACAAAATGGTGTTGGGTGAACTGGACAACCACATGCAGAAAAACAAAATTAGACCACCACCTAACACCATGCACCAAAATTAACTCAAAATGGATCAAAGATCTGGATATTAGACCTGAAACTATATTAAAAAAAAAACAAAAACCAAAGAATACATCAGTGAAACACTCCAGGACCTTAACATTAAATATGTATTTGGAGACTCCACTCCATGAGCAGGGCAAAAATGAATAAATGGGACTATATCAAATTTAAAAGCTTTCCATAAGAATAAACAGGAAACACAGCAAATGAAAAAAGATAAACTACACTTCAGACAAGTGGTTAATACCAAATATCTAGGGAGTCGTGCAGTAGCACAGTGGGTTAAGTGCAGGTGGCACAAAGCACAAGGACCAGCACTTAGGATCCAGGTTCGAGCCCCTACCTCCCCACCTGCAGGTGAGTCACTTCACAAGTGGTGAGGCAGGTCTGAAGGTGTCTATCTATCTCTCCCCCTGTCTGTCATACCCTCCCCTCTCCATTTCTCTCTGTCCTACCCAACAATGATGACATCAATAACAATAATAACTACAACAATGAAACAAGGGCAACAAAAAGGAATAAATAAAAAATATTTTTAAAAATATCAAATATCTATAAAGAACTAATATAGCTCAACAAAAAGAAAAAGAATGACCCAATTAAAAAAAAGTGGGCAGAAGATATGAATAGATGGGTTGCTAAAGAAGAAATACACATGGTCCACAGACATATTGGAAATGCTCCAATTCACTCATCATCAGAGAAATGTTCCACCTCACACCTGTAAGAATGGGCTCCATCAATAAAACAAGAAAAGATAAGTGTTGGAGAGGATGTGGAGAGAGAGGAACTCTACTACACTGCTGGTGGGAATGTAAACTGGTATAACCACTATGGAGAACAGTACGGAGAATTCTTAAGCAAATACAACTGGAAATGACATATGACCCACCAATTCCACTACTAGGCATTTACCCAAAAGATATAATAACACTGATTCAAAGGGATATATGCACCCCTATGTTTATAGCATCTTTATTCACAGTAGCAAAAACCTGGAAACAATCAAAATGCCCTTCAACAGATGATTGGATAAAAAGTTATGGGACATATACTCAATAGAGTATTAGTCAGAAAAAAAAAAAAAAGTGGTATTATGTCCTCTGGGATAAAGTGGATGGAACTGGAGAAGATTATGCTTAGTGAAGCAAGTAAAAGAGGTGGTGAGAACTACAGAATGATTTCACTCATATGCAGAATACAGACAACTGAGTATACAAATATGAAAAAAACAAAATTTCAATCTATTTTTCAAGACTGTGGGAAAACTATAGTGGTTATCTATGGGGACACAGACCTTTGGTGATAGGAGTGGTGAAAATAAAAATACAAATTTTAAAAAATTTAAAGGGAAACAAAAAGAACTGTAACCTGGGAAGAGGGTGTAAGGTACACAGAAACAAACAAAAAAAATATGAGGAAGAAAAAGAAGAAGGAGAAAGAGAAGAAGGAAAAGGAGAAAGAAGGAGGAGGAGGAAGAGAAGGAGAAGTAGTAGTAATAGTCGTAGTAGTAACAACCTGGGTGGGAGGGTAGATAGCATAATGGTTATGCAAAGAAACCCTCATGCCTGAGGTTCCACAGTCCCAGGTTCAAGCCCCCGCACCACCATCAGCCAGAGTTAAGCAGTGCTCTGGTTAAAATAAATAAGTAAGGTAATATGGACCAATCTGCCAATGCCCATGTCCAGCATAGAAACAATTACAGAAGCCAGACCTCCCACCTTCTGCACCCCATAATGATCCTGGGTTCATGTTCCCAGAGGGATAAAGAATAGGAAAGTTTCCAATAGAGGTAATGAGATACGGACCTCTGGTGGTGGGACACGTGTGGAATTGTACCCCTCTTATCCTACAGTTTTATCAATCATTATTAAATCAATAATAATAGTAATAATATTTTTAAAAGAAAACAAATAAATAAAAATAAAGTGAGTTCTTTAAATTAAAAAAGAAGTAACCTGTACTGCTTAGAGTTATTAAAGTTAGATTGACAAAGGGTTAGTTTCTATAATAGGGATTCTGAACTACTAATAATATTTGCTTTCTCAGTTAGGATATGACTTTCATTAACATAATAAGATTCAAAATACCCAACAAGCTGTAAGCTTTTTGTTATGTGTTATGTTACGTTACGTTACATTATGTCATTCTATGCTGTAAAATAAATAATTTTTTAAAATTAAAAAAAAAAATATAAGACCAAATTCATGGTTACCTGAAGAGAAGGGGGTAGGAATTGTGAATTGGTGTAAATCAGGCATGTAAACTAGTAACCTAGATTTGAAAAGTCATAAACCTGTACTCCTAAAACACATACAGTTGTAAACTAATGTTATTTCAGTAAAAATAAATATACAACAAAGTTAAATACCTTGTGCAGAAAAGATAATTATAAAGGTAGATTAAACTCTCCTTGAGTTCCTTAGACTTTTAGAACAAACTATGATGCAATCAGAGGCAGGAACAGAATACAAAAGGAAAGCGAACATCATAGGCTTTGAGTTTGCTGCTCAGGGGAGGAAGGTATGTCACAACTTATGTCAAATCAAGGTGGCCACCAGTTCACTGTCCTAGCCTTTGCAACAGTCAACAATGTTTCAAGCACTCTTCTCTGAGACAATATGAAGAGGTAGCCTTCCCATAGTGTAAACGGGCTAAATTAACCACTAAGGTAGAGATTTCCTCCAATTAATCTGTAAGTTCACCAACAACTAGGGAGAAAATAGTAATAATCTGATAGTTGGCCAGGTAAAGCCAGACCCAGGAAAGTTTTTCCTCTCTATGTCCCCCTCTCACAGCTACCCTGCAATGCTGTGGTCCTTGGCCACATCTGTGAATGGGGTCTGAGGATATGACTGTAGGCTGATATCACTGTCTTAAAGATGAGGAAGTTGAGCTGGTAAGATAGCTCTCCTAGGAGGTGTACCTGCTCTGTTATGCACATGACTCAGCTTTAAGCACAGCCCCTCCAAAGTAGAGGAAGCTTTTTTTGGTGTTGTATTTTTCCCTCTCTCTCTCTCTCTATTTCTCTATGAAAAAGTTTTCCCAGAGTAGTGAAGCTCTGATGATAGAAAAAAAGAGAACAAGGAAGAAAAGGAGGAAAGAGGGAAAGAAGGAAGGGAGAAAGGGAAGGAAGGAGGGAGGAAAGAAGGAAGGAAGGGAGGGAGGGAGGGAGGAAGGGAGGAAGGGAGGGAGGGAGGAAGGAAAGAAGGAAGGAAGGAAGGAAGGAAAGAAGGAAGGAAGGAAGGAAGGAAGGAAGGAAGAAAAAGGAAAGGAAAAGAAAAGACTAAGCATTAGGATCCTCGATGCCCACTCTTGGCTTTATTTACCAAGTTAGGTGGATGTGAGAGCATAACCACAAATAACACGTCCTCTTATACAAGTCAGCATGGAGTACAGCTGCACAAGGAACCCCAAATACACTGGGACAAGAGAACTACTTGGCTAATGCCATGAAAGTAAGATATATCTGAGTTTCTATAAATGCCTATGGGAATGTTACCTGTCCATTTTTGTTTCTGAGTAGTCCATAGTAGTAGGAGTAAAGACATGTCTATTTTGATGAAATTTCACTACTGACTATAATATAACAGAATATGTTAGGGCCATCATTTGATCATTTCAAAATCTCTAACAGGCTTTGTGATCCATATAATGGGGCCAGGAAATAAAATAAGAAGGAAACATTTAACCTGGGATACAGACTGGCCATGGGTGAATGTGACTGGTGTACTATTTTGATGCATTTCAGAGCCCTCTGACCATAACTGGTCAGACCTGGAGGAAGCTTACAGGATCCATGCTGAGTTTTGAAGGTGTGGTTTCAAGACAGAAGGAACAGGAAACAAACAAACAACAACAACAACAACAACAAAAACTGTTGATTCTCCCCTCCAAAGGGAGGTAAATACATCCTTGGTCAACCACTGGCTTAGCCATAAAACCCAAGTGAATAAGAGAAAGGGTGGGGGTGGGGGCCAAAAAGCTGTCCTGTTCCTAAACTGATTATGGGCCCCAGATAAGATCGATGGGGTTTACAGACAACAATATTTATACATCTTTCCCATATTTGGGAGCTACTCTCTTCCCTGATCCAGCTTTGTAGCCCTTTTTCCAGCCATGGCATCATCTCCCCAGGCAATAACTTGGGTTCACCTGCATATCAGAAGTCAGGCTCAGGAAAAAACTAGTATAATCATGGGCCCTTTGGAATATACCTAAAATAGACTTACTAGTTTTTTCCAAAATGGAGACTCCCAGATCTTCATCTGCAATATTCTTGCCTTTAGGTTCATAATTAGTCAACAATTTATATGGCTTTATATCTTAACTCTTTTTCATTCACCAGGTTCCAGATGCTACCATGATGTCAACCTGACTTCCCTGGGCAGACAACCCCACCAATGTGTCCTGGATTCCTGATTCCCCAGAGCCCTACCCCACTAGGGAAAGAGAGAGACAGGCTGGGAGTATGGATCAACCTGCCAACCAACGCCCATGTTCAACGGAGAAGTAATTACAGAAGCCAGACCTGCCCACCTTCTGCATAATGACCCTGGGTCCATACTCCCAGAGGGTTAAAGAATAGGAAAGCTATCAAGGGAGGGGATAGGATACAGAGTTCTGGAGGTGGGAATTGTGTAGAACTGTACCCCTCTTACCCTATGATTTTGTCAGGGTTTCCTTTTTATAAATAAAAATAAAATAAAATAAAATAAATGTGTCCTGTTTCCTCCCTCATTCAGCCCCAAGAGGTATAAAGGATCTTTTCATATTGGTTCCCAGGACAAGCCAGGAACTGTAGACTGCCCATCCCCTGTTCATCTGGTGACAAACTTGTCCACAGAGAGCCTGCTCTGACAGAGGAAGGCAGGTGTGAGTGCCTGCACTACTCAGAGACATGCTTAATTCAAGAAAGTGTCCAAAAATCTTTCCTGGATGAGTGTGATGAACAGGTGCCTTAACCCTATAGTCATAATGAGGACTCATAATGATGACCGTCTGTCTTGTCGGTGGGTTTCTTTTATTATTATTTCTTTTTTTCTTTTCTTTTTTAAAATATTTATTTATTCCATTTTGTTGTCCTTGTTGTTTTATTGTTGTAATAATTATTTTTGTCATTGTTGTTGGATTGGACAGAAATGGAAAGAAATGGGGAAGACAGAGAAGGGGAGAGAAAGACACCTGCAGACCTGCTTCACCACCTGTGAAGCGACTGTAATGCAGGTGGGGAGCCGGGGACTCGAACTGGGATCCTTCCGCCAGTCCTTATGCTTTGCGCCACCTGCGCTTAACCCACTGTGGTACCGCTGGACTCCCTCTTTTCTTTTTTTTTTTTTAAAGATTTTTATTTATTTGTTGATGAGAGAGATAGGAAGAGAGAGAGAAAGAACCAGACATCACTCTGGTACATGTGCTGCTGGGGCTTGAACTCAGGACCTCACTCTTGAGAATCAAGTGCTTTATCCACTGTACCACCTCCCAGACCACTATTATTTCTTTTATTTATTTTTATTTTTATTTTTTGTCGGTGGGTTTCTATCACATAAGATTGTGGGAGTCGGGCAGTAGCACAGAGGGTTAAGCGCACGTGGTGCAAAGCACAAGGACCAGAGTAAGGATACTGGTTCAAGCCCCCAGCTCCCCACCTGCAGGCGAGTCTCTTCACAAGCGGTGAAGCAGGTGTTCAGGTGTCTTTCTCTCCCCCTCTCTGTCTTTCCCTCCTCTCTTTCTCTTTGTCCTATCTTAACAACGACGACATCAGTAACAACAGCAATAATAACTACAGCAACAATAAAAACAACAAAGGTAACAAAAAGGAAATAAATAAATAACAGATTGTTAGGTCAAATGAACTAATGAACTATTCATATGATTTGGATAAACACATCAATGAAGTGAAACCTATATAATGATTATCTACGGAATAATAAAATTAAAACACAAAATAGTCAAATGCTTCTTTAAGTTTGGAGGGTCCTGGCAGTGGTTCACTGAGTTGACTGCAAGGACCCATGTTTAAGCCCCTGCTCCACACCTGTAGGGAAGATGCTTCACAAGCTGTGAAGCAGATCTACAGGTGTCTACCGTTCTCTCTTCCTCTCTTATCGCCCCAGCCCCTCTCAATTTCTCTCTGTCCTATCAAATAATAATTTTAAAAAACGAAAAGAAAAAGAAAAAATAGTCACCAAGAGTGGTGGATTCATAATGCTGGCACTGATCCCCATCGATAACCCTGGTGGTGATAAAAAATAAATATAGGGAGTCGGGCTGTAGCGCAGCGGGTTAAGCGCAGGTGGCGCAAAGCACAAGGACCGGCATAAGGATCCCGGTTCGAACCCCGGCTCCCCACCTGCAGGGGAGTCGCTTCACAGGCAGTGAAGCAGGTCTGTAGGTGTCTATCTTTCTCTCCTCCTCTCTGTCTTCCCCCTCCTCTCTCCATTTCTCTCTGTCCTATCCAACAACGACAACAATAATAACTACAACAATAAAACAACAAGGGCAACAAAAGGGAATAAATAAATAAAATAAATATTAAAAAAAAACTTCCATAAAAAAACTAAATAAATAAATATAAACAATTTTACTCCATTTCTAAGAAGTCATAGATAAGAACACTAGTCAAGTTTAAATAGAACTACTCTAGAAGTGGGGCTCACTTTCCTGCATGCTTCTCTCAATTCATACCAAATGATATCGCATCTGACGATCCCAGCCTAATCAATGCAACGAGTACCACCTCAGCATGCTTTACTTCAGACTGTGTCTGGAGACATCAGGCATGGAATGCCAACTCTTCAGCCTTATTACTCAGGTGAGACCTTTCCTTTCATAGAATTCTCTAATTCCATTCCAGGTGGTTCACTTCCTAGCAAAGTTCCAAAATCTACATGTAGGCCATGTCCCATGAGATAGGACATATGTTCACATGTATCCATAAATTAGGGCAGAATATATACCTGAAAGCAAAAGTACACAATGGTCTGCAGTGAGTCAGTATGAAGTTCATAATGAAATAGTATCTACTTAGACTAAGATACCCTCCTCACCTATTTCCTATTATACTTCCCTCACTCATTCCCAAGCTATCCTTATCAAAGCAAATACTGTAAAAGCTGAATAAGGGCAAGAGACAGCATACTTTAATGATGACTCTTTAGTCACTATCAGGCTATGTCATCAGCTGGGGCCCTAGTCAGGAAGTCCTGAGATTCCCAAGCAGGCATGATGGGCCTAGACCTCAAATAAATCCCTCTCCATTGTTACCAGTCATCTCTATCAGGAACAACAAAACAGACCCCTTTTGTGGGCCCCCATAGGACCTTGCCCTCAACTTGGATCAACAACGGTAGAGAATAATCCATCCTCTGAAGGGAGGCTGGACAACATACTCTATGCTACCTACACCTGAGGAAGATGGGTCCTGATATTGGGGCAGCTTGGAATGTTCCTACTCATGACCACAGAATGTGAGCTCAGATCTACAGGGATGAAGAGGTCACATAGGCTCCTAAGCTGAATATGGATACCAGATCACATCAAATTGATGGGGTTTACAGTTAACAATATTTATACCTTTCCCATACTTGGGAGCTACTCTCTTTCCTGATCCAGTTTTCTGGTCCTTCATGCAGCCATGACACCATCTCCCCAGACAATAACTTGGATCCACCTGCATATCAGATTTCAGGATCAGGGGGGGAAAAAATGAAAACAAAAGAAAAAACTAGTATAGCCACAGGCCCAAGTGGCAGATGTTACCATGACACCAATCTGACTTCCCTGGGCAGATGACCTCACCAATGTGTCCTAGAACCTTACTTCACTAGAGCCCTGCCCCATTAGGGAAAGATAGAAACAGGCTGGGGGAATGGATTTATCTGCCAATGCCCATGTCCAGCAGAGAGGCAATTACAGAAGCCAGCCCTTCCATCTTCTGCACCCCATAATGATCCTAGGTCCATGCTCCCAGAGGGATAAAGAATAGGAAAGCTTCCGATGGAAGAGATGGGATATGGAACTCTGGTGGTGGAAACTGTGTGGAGTTGTATTCCTCTTATCCTACAGTCTTGTTGATCATTATTAAATCACTTTTTTAAAAAATTAATAAAAATAAAGATTTGCTTTCATATGTAACAAATGAAGCATGTGGAAAACTGAGACAAATAGCAAATAACTCAAGAGTGAAATAATGCTATCACACAGAGAAATGATTGTGGGAATTCTATGGACAGCAGCATGAGACCAGAAGCTTGACTCTTCAGTTAGGAGGCAGTCTGAGTGCAAAAATATTTGTGAACAGTGACAATGAAGAAAGGAAATGACATTTCAGATTCATAAAAGATCCCTTTTTATTTGAAGAGATAGCTGCCAAAAAGATTGTAATATTCTGGCTTCTGCCTACCTAACAGCATTGACATAAGTTTAATCATAACCATAAAACTGTGTAAGAGAAACAGAACTCCAGGTAGTCACTTCAAGAAACCACCTCATTGGGAGTTGAGCAGTAGCGCAGTGGGTTAAGTGCAGGTGGCACAAAGCACAAGGAACAGCATGAGGATCCCAGTTCAAGCCCCCGGCTCCCCACCTGCAGGGGAGTCGCTTCACAGATGGTGAAGAGGGTCTGCAGGTGTCTTTCTCTCCCCCTCTCTGTCTTCCCCTCCTCTCTCCATTTCTCTCTTAAAAAAAAAAAAGGAAGAAATCACTTCACAAGGTAACTTTTTTTTATATTAAAAGTAATTTTTAATTTTTTAAAATTTCTTTATTGCAGAATTAATGTTTTACATTCAACAGTAAATACAATAGTTTGTACACGCACACATTTCTCAGTTTTCCATATAACAATACAACCCCCACTAGGTCCACTGAAGGACCTGTATTCTCCCCCCGACCCACCCCAGAGTCTTTTACTTTGGTGCAACACGCCAATTCCAGTTCAGGTTCTACTTGTGTTCTTCTGATCTTGTTTTTCAAATTCGGCCTGAGAGTGAGATCATCCCATATTCATCCTTATGTTTCTGACTTATTTCACTTAACATGAATTTTTCAAGGTCCATCCAAGATGGGCTGAAAATGGTGAAGTCACCATTTTTAATAGCTGAGTAGTATTGCATTGTGTATATAGACCACAACTTGCTCAGCCACTCATCTGTTGTTGGACACCTGGGTTGCTTCCAGGTTTTGGCTATTACAGATTGTGCTGCTAAGAACATATGTGTACACAGATCTTTTTGGATGGATGTGTTGGGTTCCTTAGGATCTATCCCCAGGAGAGGAACTGCAGGATCATAGGGTAGGTCCAATTTTAACCTTCTGAGAGTTCTCCAGACTGCTCTCCACAGAGGTTGAACCAATTTACATTCCAACCCTCCAGCAGTGCAGGAGGGTTCCTTTGACCCCACAACCTCTCCAGCATTTGCTGCTGTTACCTTTTCTGATGTATGACATTTTCACAGGAGTGAAGTGGTATCTCATTGTTGTCTTTATTTGCATTTCTCTGACAATCAGAGACTTGGAGCATTTTTTCATGTGTTTCTCAGCCTTTTGGGTCTCTTCTGTGGTGAATATTCTGTCCATGTCCTCTCTCCATTTTTGGATAGGGTTATTTGTTTTCTTGTTGTTGAGTTTGGCAAGCTCTTGATATATTCTGGTTATTAGACTCTTGTCTGATGCATGACATCACAAGGTAACTTAAGGGGCCTCCTTTCCCCTTTCTTCCTGGGATGACAAAGCCTCCTATGGTACTTCTACATGTCTCCAACACCTTACATCTATTTTTCTCCATAAAAACACCTAATCCCCTTTCCACCGAGTCTTGCTTTTAGAAAACTAGCCTGTGTTCACTTAACCAGGCTGTGTTCACATAACCAGCCTGTGGCTCCCTGGGTACCTTCATAATTTTCAAAATAACTTCTAAAGCATTTCTTTCTTTCTCATTGCATCCCAGAATTTGCTCAGCCGCCTGTTTAGGCATTATTTTAACCACATGCTCAGCTATTTCTGAAGCATTCACTGAGAGTGAGCTGTTTATTCTCAGAGTTTACTTACCTAAACCTCTACAAGATCCAGGCCATTAACTATGATGAAAATCAGGGCTCCACTTTTTCCACTTTTTCCCCCCCTGTGTATCTTTTCCCCATGTGCAGGGCCTCCTTTGAAGTTAATGGGAGCTCTCCATGTGGAAGAGATTCCAAATGATACAAAACAGAACAAGAACTAAGCTCACCATCAAATTCTCACATCCCAGGACAAAAATACACACACATACACGGGGGAAAAATGTTTCATAATTAGTGAGGGCTGAGTAAAAATTGAGTATCTTTCTAAAAATAATTCAGAGAGCTGCTTTGAGAGAGGGGAAAGAAGGCTATTAGAAAAATGTGTGAGTCCCTTGTATGTGTCAGGCAGCACACTGGAAGTGCAAGGATAAATCAAAATAAACAAATGCGTAAAAACAAACAAGAGCACAGGGTTAGTTCCTGACTGTTTGTAGCTTCTAAGAAAATGCAGGAACAGACACTGAGCAAAGACTCACACAGATAGTGGAAACCCACATCTATGGTTGGTACTGCCAAGGAGTGCTAAAAGAACTCTACCGGCATGCTTTATAAGACGAGGTGCTTGAAAATTTCAGCCCTTACAATAAAATCTAAAGAATCTAGGATGACAGTGGTGAATGGGATTGGCATCACACATAAAGCCAAGAGTGATACTCATGAAAGAATTGAAGAGAAAGTAAGCCATCTCTAACTACATAATTTATGTGCAGAAATTTGCTCTTTACCCTGAGAGGAACAGGAAGCCTTTGAACTGTCAAAAAGAGGGCAGCAACTTAAGGTGGGCATCATTTAAAGTCCCTTTCTAGCTTAAATTCTGTGAAGGGAATAGAGAAAGGAGAGAAGTTGCAGGGAGATCAGAGAGACTCTTAAGTCAGAGACAATAACTTTGATGAGAGGGAGAGGAATTGGGCAGGCAGAGAAGCAGGCAGATTTGAGAAGTATGCAGAAAGAAAAATTAATATAATGATGAAAAATTGAAGGAGAAAATGAGGAAGAATGGGTGTCAGGATGATTACCCAGACTTTGACACTATATAGACTCTAGATACACAGTCACTGAGGTGGGTGGGAGGATTAGAGAGGAAAAAGGAGAAGAAGAGGGAGAGGGAGAACTTTCAGTAAGGTCATGAGTTGAGCCTACACAAATCGAGAGGCAAATATATGATGTTCATTGCAGCATTATTCACAATAGTCAAGATACGGAAACAATTTAAGTGCCCATTGGCAGGTGAACAGATAAAAAACAGAGGGGCCTATATACAATTATATATAGAATGCAATTCAGCTGTGAAGAAAGATGAAGTCCTGCTATATGCAGCAACATATATGGACCTAGAGGAAATCATACTGAGTAAAATAAGTCTGACGGAGAAAGACGAACACCATATGATTTCACTCCTATGTGGTATATAAGGAAACCAAACAAAGGAATGAACAAAATAAAACAAAAACAAACTTTTAGGCTCTGAGACCAATTACTGCTTACCAGAAGGGAGAGAGAAGGGAATGGGTCAATTCATTATATAAGGGGTCAATTGCACGATGAAGGATGGAATTGGATTTTTGAGTGCTAACCAGACACTGACTTATAATGGTGCACACCTCAAACTTACATACTATTATAATGCACTGTTAATTTAATAAAAACAATTTTAAAGATATGACTATACGAAATAAGCATTTTTTGTTATAAAGAAGTCTCACTTAGCAATGCCCACTTGAGAAGTGCTGATTACGAGTATGACTGTAGCCACATTTAACAGTTATTTGTCAGATGCCTACTATGAATCTTCTCTATGTAAGATGCAAAGAGAAAACAGCAATGAGGCAACTACTATCTGAGAGCTTATAGACAAGTGGAGGAGAACAACAAACAATCAAATATACAAAAGCAGGATGGATAGCTACAGCAAAGAACTGAAAGTGGCATAGAAGTCAAGGAAAGTACTCCTTGGGAAGCGATATTTAAACTGAGGTAAATGAAAAGGTGATATTCAGGCAAAAGAAGAGATGTTCCAGGCACAGAAAGGAACCCATCAAAAACCCCAGCAGGGAAGTGCCCAGAATACTGAAGGCATTGACCAAGGTCATGGTGATTTTGGCATTTGGATTTAGGAGAGTGGGGATGAACGTGGCAACAAAAAGAGCTAGAAGCAGGTAGTGAATGAGTCAAAGTTTGGACTTTGTCCTAATGATAAAGATGTATTTTTGAGTAGTTGGTTGAAAAGCAAGGGAGTAACATTTGATTTTTTTTTTTCTTTCCTACACCAAAACAACACAAAAGAAAACCAAATCAGATGTTCCACTTATGTGTAATTTCAGCAAAAACTTTTAGGAGAGTATTGGGATTTATGGGTAGTCAACCTCCTACCCATTTGTGGATTTTAATTACCCATAGTCTTCCTGACCTCTTAATCAAGGCTAATTGAAAATTGGTGGTAATTCAAGATACTCTGGGAGGAAACCTAATAAAGTGAGGTATGTAACAGATGAAATTCTGATTTCTATTGAAAACTTACGTCTGCTGAAGTCATAGGCATTCTGATTTCTGATGGGAAACGGAGAGGCCCTGGTAAGTATCAGTCACCCAGAGTAGTTATTTTGCTTAATCCCATAAACTAGCTACAGATGTTGGCTCAAACAGACTAGGCTTTGCATCTGTAATTTTAAAATTGTCTCATATTTCTAAAACCTGGCTCTGTATGTGCCGGAAATCGATGACATGAATTATGAAGCTCAGGAAGCAGAGAAGCACAAGCAATGCCAGAAGTGATAGGAGACACTATTAGGAGCACCGGTCAACTCTACACACAGGATGAATGAAAGATGACACGGTTCCTTCCTCCAAGACATGGATCCTGCAAGCAGGCATTTGAAAGCAAAATTCTGCTAGTGCGCCTACCAAACCAGAGGAAATCATTTATAGATAGTTGAGTTCTCAAAAAACAAATCCTTTTTCTTTACCCACCCCCTCTTTTACAACAGGTCAACATTAACACCAGAGTTGCTGGAGAAGGGGGAAAAAATTGAGGACACAAATGATCTCACCTGAGTTAGGAAGGTCATATTTAACAGACTGGAGCAGGAAGCGATAAAATGATCTATTATTAAACTAGGTTGTAGTTATGATAGTGCTCTCTCATAAAACTCACTAGATATTCAAAGCTTAGAAAAGTGGCTGATGTGGTAGAATTCTAACAGGGACCCATGTTATATCATAAAGAATAAGGAAAGGCATTGGGAATAACTTACACTGTAATGGTGATTGCATCTCACATTCATATTTGTATTTCTCAAGTCCATTTTTATGTATGTACATTATTCCCAAGCAGTGTTCCATCTGGGCACTATAAATGGAAGGTCATGGAATGATCTACTCATAGGGGCCATACATCTTGGGCTGAGCATAAATAATTTCTCCAGGAATTGGGACCAAAACTTCAGTCAGCTGTTAGGTGAGGCCAAAGAACACCATGGAAAGCTTTAAAGGCTTTGGGTTCAACTAGGAAGCCAGGACACTCATTTCCTGGAGAGGAAACATTCATCCCAAAGAATTCAGTCTTACAGAATTCCCTGAGGTGGGAAATGGTTCGTGATAGGAACCTCTGGTGTAATACACCTTATTCCTTCATTTAGTTAAAGTTCACATATTTAAATTCTGTTCAACAGATTGTTGAAGCTGGGAAGATAGCATAATGGTTCTGCAAAAGACTCTTATGTATGAGCCACCAAAGGTCCCAGGTTTAATCCCCAGCACCACCAAAAAACCAGAGCTGAGTAGAGTGCTCTGGTAAAAAATAATAAAAGAAAAATTCATTGAAGACTCACTTTATTTACTTTATGCACTTACACCATGAGGAAATATATACCGCTATGAAAATAAACCTCTTTGGCCATTCCAGGATTTCTCAGATAAATCTGAGGTCACTCACTCATACCAGAACTGTTGCAGTTGAATCACAGTCTTCTTGGGCCTCACAAACTACTCCTGAGGGGGAAAAAAAAAAAAATCAGTGTAATTCCACAGCAGCTATGGGAACCTGGTCATTGAAAATGTCTAGGGAAAAAAGAAAGAGGGACTTCAT
This sequence comes from Erinaceus europaeus, assembly GCF_950295315.1. Lineage (NCBI taxonomy): Eukaryota > Metazoa > Chordata > Mammalia > Eulipotyphla > Erinaceidae > Erinaceus > Erinaceus europaeus. Next base: position 50,547,065 of record NC_080170.1, on the reverse strand, counting down.
GAAGAGGAGGGAGACTTATGCCAAACAGAATTTTGAACTGACATGTATTGCCAGATACTAAGTAGGAAATCTGAGACTCCAAAATTATAAAATTCATACATCTTATGGAAAAAATGTTCTTGAATGGGATTATCCAACTACCAAAAAAAATTGTAAGTTTCTCAGCAACTTACAATAGTATGAGGGCTAGTGCTTTAACATTTGGAGCTTTAGCACTAAGACTCAAGTAAATGGAAACCACACAACTGACCACTAAGTCCTTCCTAGTCTGGCTGACATGGTCAACTTGAGCTCACTTTTCTAGGTAGACATATCTCCAGACCCTCTAAATGAAATATCTTGAAAATATAAAGATGTCTCCAGATTAAGTGGGTCTTGGGTTACACATTCCAGCTCAGGAAAAGTTCTGTGATGTTGCTGCACCGCATCTGAGAAGACCTTTGCTGCAGAGACAGCATGATAAAAGAACAAAATGTCATCTGAAATTGGTAACAAGAAGTAAAAATAACCAAAGAACTCTACTGGAAATATATATAAGAATTTCCCATTATGCTCCAAATCTTTGTCAGAGAAATGCAAATAAAGACAACAATGAGATACCACTTCACTCCTGTGAGAATGTCATACATTGAGGATCCCGGTTTGAGCCCCTGGCTCTCCACCTGCAGGAGAGTCGCTTCACAAGCGGTGAAGCAGGTCTGCAGGTGTCTGTCTTTCTCTCCCCCTCTGTGTTCCCCTCCTCTCTCCATTTCTCTCTGTCCTATCCAACAACGACAACAACAATAACTACAAGAATAAAACAACAAATGGCAACAAAAAGGAGTAAATAAATATTTTTTGGGGAGTCTGGTAGTAGCGCAGCGGGTTAAGTGCATGTGGCCCAAAACGGAAGGATCAGCGTGAGAATGTCATACATCAGAAAAGGTAACAGCAGCAAATGCTGGAGAGGTTGTGGGGTCAAAGGAACCCTCCTGCACTGCTGGTTGGAATGTAAATTGGTCCATCCTCTGTGGAGAGCAGTCTGGAGAACTCTCAGAAGGCTAAAATTGGACCTACCCTATGATCCTGCAGTTCCTCTCCTGGGGATAGATCCTAAGGAACCCAACACACCCATCCAAAAAGATCTGTGTACACATATGTTCTTGCAGCACAATCTGTAATAGCCAAAGCCTGGAAGCAACCCAGGTATCCAACAACAGATGAGTGGCTGAGCAAGTTGTGGTCTATATACACAATGCAATACTACTCAGCTATTAAAAATGGTGACTTCACCATTTTCAGCCCATCTTGGATGGACCTTGAAAAATTCATGTTAAGTGAAATAAGTCAGAAACAGAAGGATGAATATGGGATGATCTCACTCTCAGGCCGAATTTGAAAAACAAGATCAGAAGAGCAAACACAAGTAGAACCTGAACTGGAATTGGCGTGTTGCACCAAAGTAAAAGACTCTGGAGTGGGATAGGAGTGGAGGAGAATACAGGTCCAAGAAGGATGACAGTGGACCTAGTGGGGGTTGTATTGTTATATGGAAAACTGAGAAATGTGTGCGTGTACTAACTATTGTATTTACTGTTGAATGTAAAACATTAATTCCCCAATAATGAAATAAAAAAAAAAAAGAATTTCCCATTAGTCAACAATTTGTTCTGCTTTATACCTTAACTCTTTTTAGCCACCAGGTTCCAGATGATACTATGATGCCAACCTGACTTCCCTGGGCATATGACCCCACCAATGTGTTCTGGAGCCCTGCCTCCCCAGATTCCTGCCCCACTAGGGAAAGAAAGAGACAGGCTGGGAGTATGGATTGACCTGCCAACATCCATGTTCCGGGGGGAAGCAATTACAGAAGCCAGACCTTCCACCTCTTGCACCCCATAATGATCCTGGATCCATACTCCCAGAGGGATAAAGAATAGGAAAACTATCAGGGGAGGGGATACAGAGTTCTGGTGGGGGGAATTGTGTGGAAAAGTACCTCTCTTATCCTACAGTCTTGTCAATATTTCCATTTTATAAAAAAATTATAAAAGGAAAAAGTTAAATCCAAAAATTAAAAAAAATTATAAAAAGAATCATGAATATTAAGAAGAAGAAAAAAAGAATTTCCCAGTTCTTATTTTCACAGTGGTAGTCAATCAGGGCATCCTTCCAAAAGGACTTCTGTTCTAGAACATGACTTTAACAAAAGTTCCAAAGGTCCCCTGGAGTAATCACAGAAGTTTACCATTTGTCCTTCCTAACCACTTGACTTGCTAAGTTGAAAGGACTGGAGGTTTCTATATATAATAAAGAAATAACTGTCTTACACTGTGGTCATATGATGGAGTGACAAGACTCCAAGCTACCCTTTGGGCCACTTTACATTCCACCTGGAAACTACACTGAGTTTCTCCATCACTTTAGGACTTCCATGGAACTCCCCCTTCCATCACTCACTCTGCATCATACGTAACAAATTGAGATCGTTGTGAACAAAGCACACAATAGTTTCGTCTCAATTTCTGTGCCATTTCTCTTTCATTACAAACTTCAATAAAAGTGTATATCCATTAATTTTACTTTTCATTTACTCTTTCATTAAAATACTCACTCCTATAAAGAAAAACGTTCACATGAGAAACAGACTAACCTTAAAGTAATGAATGGGAGAATGAATTCAGTGGCAAAAGAATCACTCCCTTATTATCAAATAGATTGTGCTAGAAAATAAAAAATGGCTAGCAAATTACATAATTTGCTCACTATGCAAGACCATTATTATCTCAATGGCTTTCAATGCTCATTTCTGTAAGAATCTCAGATACAGAGGAATAGAGTTGTTTTTTGTTTTTTGTTTTTTTCAGACCTGGGAATTTAACCCGTGCATGATTTCACCATGCTGGCCACTTAGAGAGGCAGAGACAGAGAGAGGGATGATATGTCTGGTGCCACAGAACCTCCCATTTTAATGCCAGGTTTCAAACCTGGGCCACATTCATGATAAGACATGTGCCCTAACTGAGAAGCCATTTCTCTGGACCAGAAATTTCATTAACACAATAAAAGACATGTTCTAAACCAAGAGTTAACTTGAAATGGCAATAAACCTTACCATTATTTTTTTTTAATGGGAGGAATTGGATATGATTGTTACTTAGTGAAGTAGTAAGGAGGTAAGAGACAACTACGGAATAGTCTGATTATTTGTGGAATATATAGAAGATATGTGGAATATACAGAATATAGGAACCTGCAAAAAAAAAGTGGTAGCCAAACTATTTCTAAGACTGTGAGAACTAGGGAAATCATTTGGGATGGAAAGCACACAGGACTTTGGTAGTAGGTGTTGTGTGGAACTATATCCTTATGATTTTTCAATCTTATAAACCATTACTAATAACTAACAGCAACAACAAAAAGATTCCCACTACTAAAGTATTTCCATTAAATAAAAGCAGCCCTATTAAGATAAGGAAACAACTAAAAAACCACTCTCATTTTATATTCCTCTGGGGAAAAATGTGAAAATAGTAGTAAAAGATACAAATGTACAAAGAAATAAGATAAATATTATAATTAAATGAAAAGCTTCTGCACAGCTAAAGAAACTATCACACAAACAGACCCCTCACAGAATGGGAGAAAATATTCACATGCCATATATCAGACAAGAGACCAATAACCAAAAAATACAAAGAGCTCAACAAACTTAGCAACAAAAAAGCAAATGACCCCATCCAAAAATGGGCAGAGGATATGAACAGAACATTCACTACAGAAGAGGTCCAAAAGGCTAACAAACACATGAAAAACTGCTCCAGGTCACTGATTGTCAGAGAAGTACAAATAAAGACATTGAGATACCACCTCACCCCTGTGAGAATGGCATAAAACAAAAAGGACAGCAACGACAAATGCTGGAGAGGCTGTGGGGACAGAGGAACCCTTCTGCACTACTGGTGGGAATGTAAATTGGTCCAACCTCTGTGGAGAGCAGTCTGGAGAACTCTCACAAGGCTAGACATGGACTTTCCATATGACCCAGTAATTCCTCTCCTAGGAATATACTCCAATGACTTCATAACACCCAACCAAAAATATATGTGTACACCTATGTTTTTTTCATAGCAGCACAATTCAGAATAGCTAAAACCTGGAAGCAACCCAGGTGCCCAACAACAGATAAGTGGCTAAGAAAGTTGTGGTATATATACACAATGGAATACTACACAGCTATGAAGAACAATGAACCACCTTCTCTGACTCATCTTGGATGGAGCTAGAAGGAATTATTTTAAGTGAGCTAAGTCAGAGAGACAAAGACAAGTATGAGATGATCCCACTCATAAACAGAAGCTGAGAAAGAAGAACAGAAAGGGAAACTTATGCAGAATTTGACTAAACCTGGAGTAGGGCACCAAAGTAAAAACTCTGGGTTGAGGGTGAGGCTTCATGGAGCATGGGGCTGGGATGGGATGGGACACAGTCTTTTAGTAGTGGGAATGGTGTGTATGTACATTCCTATTAATCTGCAGTCATATAAATCACTATTTAATTAATAGAGGGGGAAATTGATTGAATGTCTCAAACTACTTGAGAATCTAATAAATTTCACTCTTAGAGAATAATTGTCTATAGATCAATAGTTTCTACATAGCAATAAAAGATTTAAACTATTTTTAATTTATTGCTCCTGGCAGCCATTTTTTCTTTTTCTTTTTTTTTTTTTAATCAGAGCACTGCTCAGCTCTGGTTTATGGTGGTATGAAGGACTGAATCTGAGACTTTGGAGCCAGCCTCAGGCAAGAGCGTTGTTTTGCATAACCATTATGCTATCTACCCCCCCCCCCCCTTCATTTTTTCCATTTTATTGGATAGGGCAGAGACATATTGAGAGGAGAGGGCAGATAGAGAGGGAGAAATAGACAGTTATAACAATTAAAAAGTGTGTCAGCATACAAAAATCAACAGGTGGAAGGACAGGATAAATAATACAGCTATCAGATCTGAGGAGAGGGGCCTGGCAATGATACGGACTGAGGCCAGAAGTCTGCCACTGACGTGCTGTGTTACTGAGGGTGAACCATTTAACTTTTTAAAATCTAGTTATGTCATTTATCAAATAAAAGACATAATAAAGCCTACTTTGTAGAGCAGCAGCTCTACATAATTCAATGAAATAAATATCTTCATACAAAGCCTAGCCACAAAGAAAGCTTTTAAGAAATGTGAGCTATTTCCATTATTACTATTAGGGCTGGCATTATTTTATAGTCAAGGACAAACTGTAAAACAATAGTGAAAGCTGGGATCATTCAAATCATTACATTTGGATATCTGCTCCTAGGAATAACTTCTCGCTGTATCCTAAGGAATGCTATGTGAGAACATAACTGGAAAAGAGCTATCACCACAAACCAGACCACACTGAGCTGATCTCAGACTCCTAACCTCCAGAACCACAAAACTCAAATGTTTGTTCAAGTTACCCAGTCTATGTTATTCTACTATGGCAAATTAAATTGGCTAAAACAGTCACAGTAATCTATCAGATCCCAAAGTCATTCTGTTTATTATCAATTAGTTTCAGTTTAAGAAGTTATTCAAGTAACAAATCAAAGTAACAGTGACTGGATTTAAATGATGGGTTTTTCCATAACTGAGATTACTGATGTGAAATTAGAGAAGAGGGTCTAGCATCAGACTGTCTGAACTAGAATCCTGAAGCTGTCATGCACAATCAGTTAACGGGGCCCTTTCTATGACTTCATATCACTTATCCTTTTAACTGTATAACAGATAATTAGAGCACCTACTTCATAGGATGCATAAGGCCCCTGAAACACTAAATAATCAGAATTAAATGTCGTGATTCTACAGAATTGGTAGGAATGGTGAGATATTCGTTTATTTTAGTGATTTACACCCATTTATTACAACTTAATAGCATTTTAATTGTTATTTCAAGTGTCTAGTTCCCTTTCTCTGAGGTTTTTGTTTTTGTTTTTGTTTTTTTGCCTCCAGGGTTATTAATGCTAGGGCTCAGTGCCTGCATTATGAATCTATTGCTCCTAGAGGCCATTTTTACCATTTTTGTTGCCCTTGTTGTTACCCTTGTTGTCATTGTTATTATTGTTGTCATTGCTATTGTTGTTGTTGGATAGGACAGAGAAATCGAGAGAGGAGGAGAGACGGGGGGGAGAAAGAGAATGATAGACACCTGCAGACCTGCTTCATGCCTGTGAAGTGACCCCCCTGCAGGTGGGGAGACGAGGGCTCAAACCGGGATCCTTACGCAGGTCCTTGTGCTTTGCACCATGTGCGCTTAACCCACTGTGCTACTGCACAACCCCCTCTCTGAGTTTTATAGCATAGAATCTATGTCTTTTTTTAATGTGGTAGTGACTTATATAACAATATCTGGGTTTCAAATCCATTTCACCCACTTCCCTATCCCTAGCATTACATCTCTTGTAGGAAATAACTTCCTAACTCCGTGTATTTTTAAACTGTTTAATTTCCAAAACCTTAAGCAGATGTACTACTCCACATCATGTTTGTGGAACTTCACAAGCTTGGGGTCCTAGTCCTCCAACCCTGTCCTCTGATGGGGGTGGGAGAAGAGGGGTGAAGGGCATGGAAACTAGACTAGGCAGAGAATGAATAAGGAAAAGGGAAGCTGGCCTGTTACCATTATTATTAAAAATTGTTCAATATTTCACGTCTTCTTCCTGATGAATTATCTGTAAACCACAGAGTTAAAAAAATTATTATCTTTATTTATTTATTAGATAGAGACAGCCAGCAATTGAGAGGAAAGGGGTGATAGAAAAAAGAGAAAGACAAAGAGACACCTGAAACACTGCTTTACCACTCGCAAACTTTCCCCTTGCAGGTGGGGATAAGGGATCAAACTCAAGTCTGTGTACACTGCAACATGTGCGCTCAACCAGGTGTGCCACCACCCGGCACCTAAGCCACAGAGTTTTAAAGAAAATAGGTAGTTCCTCATGAAGCAATCTAAAACCAAAACAAATCCAATACAAGTAATATTTTCATGGCATCATGCAAAATAAAAAAATTTTTTAAAAAGATATCACTGCTTTGTCTCCATGTAAGGAGGAATCAGCATCTACTCACATCAAGAATAACAGATAAAATTCCTTTTAAGGCTCCACTGGCCCAATTTTTTCCATTTTTAAAAGATATTTATTCATTTATTCATGAGAAAGATAGGAGGAAAGAGAGAAAGAACTAGATATCACTCTAGTACATGTGCTGCCGGGGATTGAACTCAGGACCTCACACTTAAGAGTCCAGTGCTTCATCTACTGCGCCACCTCCTGGACCACCACTGGCCCAGTTTTAAAGCTCTGTTTCACAAAGAGTAGAAGTGCTTTAATACATTCTCTAATATTTGACTTTCTCCCTTTCCTCTTCTTCTTCTTCTTCTTCTTCTTCTTCTTCTTCTTCTTCTTCTTCTTCCTCTTCCTCTTCCTCTTCCTCTTCCTTTCCTCCTCTCTTCTCTTCTCTTCTCTTCTCCTCTCCTTTTCTTCTTCTTGCCTCCAACTACTAACATTTGCATTTTTTAAATCCTGCATTACTTCGAAAACACCTTCACCCACACTCTGCCATCCCTACATTTATTCTTCCACTACATTCCAGATGACTGGTACACAGAACTGTCACACAGAGTAGAGTATCAGATAAAAAATATCTCTCCCTATTTGGGAATTCTTCAAAGGTTCCCTAAATAAATCCCCATCTCTTCTAAACTTTAGACACTTTTCCTCTAGTTTCCTATAGTGACTCAACCTTTCTTGACTCAGAACTCTAATCTGACCTCACTGAGTATCTTTCTCCATCTCACCTGTGTCTAGGTCAGTCATCTGTATTTCCAATATCCACTCCATCACAAATCCTGTAGTTCCATCAGACTTAATGTCTCCTGGATTCATCAGCTTCTCCTAACAAGTCATCAGCTTCTCCCATTCTTCTGCTCAGAATACTGTAATCTTTTGTTTGCAATACCACCCCCCCCAGTCTCTCTCTCTCTTTCCTATTCTTGCCCTTCCTTCAAAATCTTTCTCAGTATCTATAGGCAGAATGATCTTTCTAAAATGCTAATAACATTGGCATAAGCCTTCTAATGCTCTCAACATCACAAAAGATCACTTTAAGGTGTCTAGATCCCAGTGAAGCAAGATGACAATAAACAAAGTTACCAGATAACACAGAGTGACTTTACAGCCAACAGTCAGCCTGCAACTTGCAGAAGTAGCATTCCAGGGGGTATATAGCATAATGGTTAAGCAAAAAGACTCTCAAGCCTAAGGCTCCAAAGTCCCAGGTTCAAACCCACACCCACCTCACACATACACACACACACACACACACACACACACACACAATAAGTCAGAGCTGATTAGTGCTCTGGTAAAAAAAGAAAGAAAGAAAGAAAGAAAGAAAGAAAGAAAGAAAGAAAGAAAGAAAGAAAGAAAGAAAAGAAAAGAAAAAAGGAGGAAGAGGAGGAGAAAGAAGTAGCATTCCAATGGCCACTGAAAGTACTGAGCAGCTAGTCTTGATAAAAGGGTAAGATTTCTAGTTCCTTACTTACCATCAACCAGGGGACAGGGAAGGGTATGAGCTCTGCACTCCCTGAAGGCAGGACCAGTGACTTCCTTACCATTCTGTTCTAAATACCTACCATTTGGGGCAAGGGTTTAGATACAACTGTGATAAGTGAAAGAGAGTGAGTGATAGTTTGAACTTAAATTTCAGGGCAGTGCAACTTGTGTGCTCCCGTTTTTTATATATATACTCATGACAATAATTTGTGGTATTTTTCAGCAGAAAACAATTCTAAATTGATAGGTGAGCAAACATAAACAGGACTCAGATTTTGAAGAGGAGCTTCATTGCTTTCTTTAAATTCTTCCAGAAGAGATTCTGCATAGCCAGCTCTTAACCCAGAACCCCTCACAGGCTCTCAGAATGGAATCCACGTCCAAGGAAGGATCAAGGCATTTCAGCCATGGTGTGAAATGGGCATGGATCTCAGGCTGGGCCCCAAGAGCCCCCAACTTTGAATTTCTACATAGACAAGAACTGCCTTTATTCAAACCCACACCAACCTCAGTTATTCAGGCTTACAAAGAACATAGTTTCCAGTCATTATGTTCCTTGTCTGATAAGCAAAAAACAAACAAACAACAACATCAAAAAGAAAACCAATAAGGACTCCTTAAAATCTATGATAGTCCAGTTAGCTAATGGATTTACTCTGGAACATGAGACTCTCAGGTCACACCCGTCCCTTACTTGCAAAGTGAAAGATTTAAAGAATGGGGGGAGGGGGAAGCAGCAAAACCTGATGTGAAAGTATTTTTATCTTTCATTTCATCCTCTAGGCAGCCTCTCTCTTTTCTGCACTGTAGAAATATTCCCACAGGAATATTGAGTAATAGAAGATATATGCAATTTATTGTTTTTCTAAAATCCAAACAGTTCAGGCCTTCAAGGCACATCTGGCCCCAAGTGCTTTTGAGTAAGGGCTCTGTGTTCTATTATAGCACTCACACAATTCTATTATTTTGAGTTATAAAACCTTCCATAATGTGTGGACTTTGAAGTGCACAGGAAAAGTAAGATCTCAGAAATAAATTTTTACCATTTGGAATTAATACAATGGAAAACTGTTCTGAGTTTCCTTTCACATCTAATTTAAATTTTACGTTTATACCATTGCTTTTCCCAATATGTATGGCTTGTGAGAGCCAGAGATACTTCTGACAGTGAAGAGAGTTGCAGAAAAGCCCTTCACACCACACCAGGCCTCAATCTGGGCACTACAGTCATCAAAACCACTTGTCATGGCTTTGAATTCCCCCAAATGTTTTGCGGTTCTTATTTTACAACTTTTATAAATTTTTTTGATACCTTCTGCATTTTCTCACCAAAGTTTCAAGAAGTACCTACCTGCTGGGAACAATATTTCTACTGTCTGCAGGACACACAGCCAGTACCCAGTTGCAAATCTCATTAGGTGCATGACTTCTGAGTTTCTCAGTCACCCCAGAGATTTTTTTTTTTGGTGCCTCCAGGGTTATTTCTGTGGCTTGGTGTCTGGTACTTCAAACAAAGAGAAATTAAGAGAGAAGGGGAAGATAGAAAAAAGGAGAGAAAGGTAGACACCTACAGATCTGCTTCACTACTTGTGAAGTGAGCCCCCTATGGGTAGGGAGCTAGGGGCTCAAACTGGGATCCTTATGCAGGGCCTTGCACTTCCTACTATGTGCACTTAACCAGGTGTGCCACTGCACAACACCCAAGAGGTGCTTCTATTTTTCCCAACATACACTTGAATAAATTCAGGCTCAAGTTGTTGAAGGTCACGTGGCCCAGTGACATAATAGGATCTGGACACAGGAGTGTTTCTTCTAAAACACCACGGGGACAAAGAGCTGATGTATGTTCCAAACTCTCAATTTGTGCATAAAGCTGAAAGGCTTTAAGTTTCTGTCCCATTCATGGCAGAAGTGAGATGTATTTGTTTATTTCAATGCCCATATAAGCATTTAACTATCTTTTAAAATTATTTATTTATTTATTATTGGATAGAGACAAGAGAGAAATTAAGAAGAGAGGGGGAGACAGAAAGAGGAAAAGACACCTGCAGCCCTACTTCACTGCTCTTAGAGCTTTCCCCCTGTAGGTGGGAACCAGAGTAAAGTGTAAAGTGTGCACTGTAAAGTGTGCACTTAACCAGGTGTGCCACCACCTGGTTCCATCTAACTGTATCTCTTTTTAAATCTTTTTATTTATTTATTATTGGATAGAGGCAGAGAGAAATTGAGAGGAGAGGGGGAGATAGAGAGGGAGAGAGACAGATAGACACTTGTAGCCCTACTTCACCACTTATAAAGCTTTCCCCCTGCAGGTGGGGACCAAGGGCTCGAACCTGGGTCTTGTGCACTATAACGTGTGCACTTAACCTGGTGTGCCACCACCTGGCCCCCAACTATATCTTTAACTTTGATAAAATGAAGTTATAGTGACTGGTCACAAAAAAATTTCTACTCCAAAGGCATATGAAATGTCAACCAATACAATTTGGAGTTTTGTTTTTTAAAAAAATAAATTCTAATAATTAGGATTGGGTTGGCTTATCAACAAATACAGCAATATCAGATGTTCAATATTCACCCACCTTTTAGAAGTAGCATCTATATTTTTAGAAAATATCATACAAGGAAAGAATGACGGAAGCCTTATAACAACATAGCAGAAAAGGACAGAGATTAAGATCATTAATGATTTTAATTATTTTAAGGCCCATTAAAATTAGAGAAATATCAAAGCACCCACAGTGTTAAGGGTTTTTTATTATAGCATTTAAGAGTTTACTAGTTCATACCTTTCAATCACAGCAAGTTATTAGCAGTGAAGGGATGAACCCTTTAAGAGGATTTTTATTTCAATGATAGGGTGTTATGGACAAGACAACCTAAGTTTAAAAAAATTAGTAGCAAGCGCTAGTTGAGTTAATCGGTTAAAGACAAACTGTGCCCTTAGGAGGCTAAATGAAAAAGCAACAGTAAAGCTTACAGAACTTAGCTCGTACAATTTGCCTTGAAGGCGGAAGATTGGTTCCCTGAAATAGCAAAGAATTATATGCTTTAGTTCAGAAAAAAAAAGTTTTAAAAATAAAGTCTGTTATTACCTCTTCTCCTTTCAAAACAATGGGAAAAAATTCTACAGCAGAGGTTTCAATTTGTTCAATAATTGTTCCTCCGAATTTTAAAAAATATAAAATCATCATTGTTTTGACTTGAAAAGAAATAACAATGCAAATACTCATTATCACATAAAACATAAAAGCAACAGCAAACTCTCAGAGTTAATGCAATCTCTGCAGAGCGGAGCACAATTAGTCAGACAGCCGATCAGCCCCAAACACAAAAACTCAAAAGATCAGAACTTCTTGGAATTTACATCTTCATTAGCCAGCCAGAATTCAGGATGGCAGAGGTTAAGTCTGACCATGGCTTTCTTTATGAGCTGTCCCTTCACTGTTACCAAGCTGTGCAAATGTGTGAACTAGTCAGCCCCTCCAGCAAGTTCATGCAACTACTCACCACATTTTACCCCTGAACTGACACCCAGATTCCATGTTCAATCACACTTAGGGGTAATATAAGCAAGCAAAGTGTGACACAAGGAGTCAAATTTGAAAAGCAGAGCAAATAGCAGCAATATTATTTAAACCAAATCAATGTGATTAGCAGCATAAAATAGCAAACACACACACACACACACACACACACACAAAAATTGCAATTCACTCCCAAAAACGTTTAAAAGCAAAAACCAAAACAAAACAAAAAGCTGTGCTTCCAGCAAAACTTGCACATGATTAATTGGCAGGAAAAAAAATCAAGCTATTTAGTTCAAAATCTTTGGGGCATGCATGCATTGATTCTTTTAAACAAATTCCTACCTGATTTCCAATTGTGGTTTTCTTGTGAACCTGACTGCTCCTCTGCTGAGCACTGAAGAAAGCAAAGGAGAGCAGCACTGAAGAAACCCATAAGATAGTTTTCTAAACAAGTAACAGATATTAAGATATACACAGACTCTTAGAAAACATATCAACCACTAAGACAGAGCTAATATTCAAATTTCAGATCAGTTTCATTCTGGAAGCAAAACCCACTTGGTAGAAATTCTAGCAATGAATAACAACCACAGACCCAAAATACAATAATATTACAAGAAGAAAATCTGTATCACTGCACTAGTAATAATAGAAGTTAACACAAGTTAACATGCCCCACAGGTATACAGAATAGTTGTACTGAAAGTTAACTGTTAAGATTTATTAAGACTATACCAAATTCTGAGTGCTTTTACTGATGCCAGTTCTTCTTCTTCTAGCGTTTGCCACTGATGCCAGTGATTTTCATTTTAACCCAGTGAGGTAGTAAACCATGATTCTTCTTGTATTACAGATGGGGATACTGAGTCACCAAGAAGCTAAGTGGCATTCTCAAAGTCACTCAACTAAGCACTGAAGAGTCTGGCTCCAGATCCACTTTGGAGGTTGTGCAAACTCATTTCATTGAATTTCTCTGTGTTCTGATAACTCCCATAGTGCATGGACCCTGGACCTATCTCCCCAAGTTTAGACTCAAATATGCTGTTGACAATTCAGCATCTCCATTTGGATGTCCAATAGGCATCTCAAACATATGTCAAAACTGAAGTCAGAATCCATTCCCTAAAATCTGCTCCACATGTAGTTTTCCCCTTCTTAGTCTAATGCCAATGCTCATGGTAAAATCCTAATTCTTTCCCTCCTAGTCCATGTCCAATCATTAGCAAATGCTGCTAACTCTGTTTCTAAAAATGCACTCAAAAGTCTCCTATCTTTTTACCACTTCCATTGCTGGCACCTTGATGTGAACCTCTATCATATGCATGTTGTGTTATTGTAATCACTTATTCTCTGGTCTATACTTCTATTCTTGTCTTTGATGTCATTCTAAACAAAGAAGCCAGCGTAGTCACTCTTCTGATCCAAAATCCTCCATTGTCATACTGCCCTTCTAAGCTCCAGTTCAAAGTCAAAATCATGACAATGGTCCCCAAGTCCCTTCTCCACTGACTGACCCCCTCTGCCATCCACTCATCTCTTATATTCCTCCTCAGACAGGCAGACTGACCTCCATATCCTTCCTTCCTTCCTTCCTTCCTTTCTCTCTTTCTTTTCTTTATCTCTTTCTTTCTTTCATCCACCCAGCATGGTCTAGGGAAATATCATACTACCATATTGGTTATGCAAAAGCCTTCCATGCTTGAGGCTCTAAAGTCCCAGGTTCAATCCCCAGAACCACCATAAGCCTGAGCTGAACAGTGCTCAAGAAAAAAAAAAAAAAAAAACACTAAGCATACTCTCACCTCAAAGCTTTTTTTTAAAAAATATTTATTTTATTTATTTATTCCCTTTTGTTGCCCTTGTTGTTTTTTATTGTTATAGTTATTATTGTTGTTGTCGTTGTTGGATAGGACAGAGAGAAATGGAGAGAGGAGGGGAAGACAGAGAGGAGGAGAGAAAGATAGACACCTGCAGACGTGCTTCACCGCTTGTGAAGCGACTCCCCTGCAGGTGGGGAGCCGGGGTTCGAAGCGGGATCCTTATGCCGGTCCTTGTGCTTTGCGCCACCTGCGCTTAACCCGCTGCGCTACAGCCCGACTCCCCCCTCAAAGCTTTTAAGCTAGCTGCTCCTTCTGCTTAGAAAGTCTTCCACCATATATTTGTAGGACCCCTAACATCATCTTCAAATCTTTACTTGAATGTGTCTTTCTAGTGAGATTTACCATGACTCCCTATTGAAATTCTGTTTCAAGATTTTCACTCTCTTTACCCTAGTCTTTCTCTCTATAAAAAAGATACAATGGGAGTATTGCACCAAAGTAAAAATCTCTGGATGGAAGGTGAGGGTAGATGTTTAGCTTCAGTGTGTGTGTGTGTGTGTGTGTGTGTGTGTGTGTGTGTGTGTGTGTGTGTGTGTATGGAAGGGGGGGGAGACACATACCTTTGTTGGTGGGAATGGTGTTAATATATGCTCCTATTACCTTCTAGTCTCACAAATCACTATTTAATTAATATGAGAAAAAAACTGATTGAATGTTTCAAACATTTTGATGCATAGACCATAGCTTTGGCTATATGTTCCTTCAATCTAAGCACTTAAGACTTCAAATTGGTAATCAGATTGAATTTTAACAGTGGGCTCAAATTGTTAATACATTTCTAATAATGACTTGTTCTTTGAAATATTAAATCACCTATAAGCTTAGACCAGGGAGACCAGAAGTAACTGGTGCACTTACTTTATAAAATACAGCTATATGTAAATAACATTAAAGGATATAAATTATGGTGAGGTCTTGTATGACACAGAAAATCCTAACAATGGGATTTTCAAAGTTAACCCAACTTCCAAATAATTTGGTTATAGAAATAACTATTTCCTTCTGTTAACCATAAGATAGCAAGAATCTTCCCCATTTTCTACAAAACCCATATTTCTCCCAGTTCTGGAGCCTCTGGGGTGGGGCTCATTTTCCCGCATGCTTCTCTCAATTCATACCAATTGATACTGCATCTGCTAATCCCAACCTATTCAATACAATAGTACCACTTCAACATGTTTCGCTTCGGATTGTGTTCAGAGGCATCAGGCGTGGAATGTCAACCCTCCAGCTTCATTACTTTGGTGAGACCTTTCCTAGATCATAGGACTCCTTCATTCCATTTTGGGTGGTGCACTTCCTAACAAAGCCACAAAATCTAGATATAGACCAGAGCCCATGAGATAGGGCATATGTACACATGTATCCATAAGTTAGGGGCAAATATATACCTGAAAGCAAAAGTGCACAATAGTTTGTAGTAAGTCGATAAATGCAGCAAGCAAATAGGAAGACCTAAAAAAAAAAGACATCATAAAGCACCTAATCAAATAGGTTCTACTTAGACCCAGACACCCTCCTCACCTACCTCCTATTTCACTTCCCTCAATCACTCCAAAGCTAACCTTGTCAGACAAGGTAAGGGCTACAAAAGCTGGATAAGGACAAGAGACCAGCTTCCTTTAATGATGACTCTTTGGTCACTACCAGGCCACTCCATCACCTGGGGCCCTAGTCAGGGAACCCTGGGATTCCCACACAGACATGATGTGTCTAGACCTCTAACAAATCCCTCTCTCCACTGTCACTGGTCACCTCCATCAGGAACAACGTAATGACCCCTTTGTGGGCCACTATAGGACCATGCCCTCAATGTGGATCAACAATGGTAGGGACTGTTCCATTCTCCAAAGGGAGGGTAGGTAACATACTCTACCATTTGAGGAAGATGGGTCCTGAAATTAATGCAGCCTGAAATGTCCCTAGATATGACCACCGAATTCAAGCTCAGACCTAAAAGGATGCAGGGGTTATATAGGCTTCTGTGCTGAATTTGCACCGCAGATCAAGTTGACAGGGTTTCCAGTTAACAATATTTATATACTTTTCCCATATTTGGAAGCTACTCTCTTCCCTGATCCAGTTTCCTAGTCCTTTTTCCAACACTGGCATCATCTCCCCAGACTATACCTTGGGTCCACCTGCATGTTAGCTGTCAGATTCGGGCAAAAACTAGTAAACTCATGGGCCCCTTAGAATATACCTAGAATAGTCCTACTAGCTTTTTCCAAAATGGAGACCCCAAAATCTTCATCTGCAATATTCTTGCCTTTAGGTTCATGATTAGTCAGCAATTTGTTAGGCTTTCTACCTTAACTCTTTTTCAGTCACCAGGTCCCAGATGATACCATGATGCCCCAACCTGACTTCCCAGGGCAGACAACCCCATCAATGAGACCTGCCCCACTAGGGAAAGAGAGGGAGACAGGCTGGGAGTATGGATCGACCTGCCAATGTCCATGTTCAGCGGGGAAGCACCAGACCTTCCAACTTTGACACCCCATAATGATACTGGGTCCACACTCACAGAGGGATAAAGAACAGGAAAGCTTTCAAAGAATGGGATGGGATACTGTGTTCTGGTGGTGGGAACTGTGTGGAACTGTACCCCTCTTACCCTATGGCCTTGTCAATATTTCCATTTTATAAATAAAAATTTAAAAAAAAGACACAATGACAAAAATGTTGCTTCACCATATGCAGTGCCAGGGATTGTACCCAGAGCCTTATATATGCATATGCATGGCATATACTCTAGTTCTGGGCCACCTCTGCCCTCAGTTTTCCTCTCTGCCATTTTTCACCATCAAACATACATATGGTTTACTTATTGTCTGTCTCCCTCAATTACAATGTAGGTTCCTTAGGAGCCGGGTGCTTTGTCAGCTTCAGTCATTGCTCCAGATCCAGGGCCAAAAAAGTATCAGGCACAAGGGAATTTTCAACAAGTATTTTTCAATGAAAAGTCTAATGAAGTTGATGCCATCATAACATGAGCACAAAGGAGCTAAGACCTGAACTCCAATAATCATTCTGTTACTCAAAACAGTGAGAGCATGATAGAATAAAATGCAACTGATTATTCTGAGAAAACTAACACTTTCCAACCTTCTGATGGGCCATTTAACAATTTATAGAAGCTGTTTTGGAGTTGAGTGGAAGAGACTAAAATGGAGAAAAGGTAGATTAAAGTCATCACTCAACTGTTCAGAGGGTTGAGACATGGTCAACAGCACAATGAAAGTTAATACCACACTTAGTTGTTCAAAGCAACACTCTTTTAAATCTCCCATGAAACTTTAAAGCTGCTTCCCTTCACTCAAACTTGTGCAAAGTCATGAGTCACATACAATAAAGAGGGTGGTGCAAATCTACACTGCAGTTGGTTACTGACAGCATTTTATGTTTGCTTTTTAATTGACTAACTTCAGTTTCTTTCTTCTTTCCTCATTTTTTTTTCTTTCCTCATTTTTGTCATTAGTTGTCTAATTTTTTGTTTTGTTTTTAGAGCAAAATGCTTAAATGCCTATTCACTGTGAAATTCATCTCTTTCCAGCCATTTCTCTACATAATACAATTCTTTTTTTTTATTATTCAGTTTTGTGAGAAGGCCATGAGTGAGAAGTCTCTGTCTGTGGCCAGAGGTTGGATCTAGTTTTTGTGCTCACACTACCCTCTGGTTGCCCACAAGGCCTGCTGTTCAGAGAGGCCTATCCCCAGAGACTGGACTTTTTCCATGTTTACTTTCTCCAGGGATAAAATGGAGAAGCTACTCTTGTGGTCATGCCTATTCAAGGATATGATCATCTCTTCCTAGCATCACAATTGCGCTTTAGGGCTTTCTAAGCTATGGCAGATCCACAGGTGTTGCCTTTGGGACAAGCAAACTGTGGGGGAAGCTTGAACCATGTGCACATCCCCTAAAGACCACATAAGAAAAATGAAGCTGAATATAAAGCAAAAACACAGGTATTGTTGATGCTTCTTGCACAAAGAATATGACCCAGATGAACCTCAGTTTCACAGTTACAAGATATGGAATAGGTATGAGTGCTGAGAGAGGCAGACAAATAGACAGGTGAAGAACTCAGTTAGTTGCTTCTTAGATTCCTTTTAGGTCCAAGATTCCTTGAGATGCAAAGTTACTCTCAGAAGCTTATCAGCCTCTGAAGAGGCATTTCACTGGTAGCTTCCATCTGTTAAAAATGCATTTAGATTTTAGAATTCTACCATTTTTAGAACAGTAGAGTGTCATCTGGAGAAACATGCAGGAGGAAAACTAGATTATCAATTTCAAATATAAGCATTAGAGTGGATACTAAATTCTTTCCAACTAAAGAATGGGCTTATACCAAATGGCCCCATAAATACGAAGACTCTGTTTCTAGTGGTGTATTTAGGTGCTCAAAATTACTCCATAAGTTACATAATTTTAAAAAGTTGTCTATTTAGAAAACAATTTTTATCATAATTCATTTATTTATGTATTTATCTGAGAAACTGAGAAGGGAGGGGGAGATAGATAGAAAGAGACAGTGAAACACCTGCAGCCCTGCTTCACCACTTGTGAAGCTTTCCCCCTGCAGATGGGGACCAGGGGCTTAAAACTGGGTCCTTGCACACTATAATGTAGATGCTTAGCCAGGTGCACCACCATCTGGCCCCTGTCATATTTCTTATGTATGTGACTTTAATTGAATATAATACATTTCAAAGTAGTTATTCTATTTGGATGTTCAAGTTTATTTGAACCTTTAGATATATTCTTGGTCACAGGTACATCATTGCTTGTCACTGCAACATTGTAAAGCATATTGTGTACAGTGTGTTAATATAGCAGAAGTCAAAACATGTGAAGGCACAAGCTATTTGTAAGATTCTCTACAAAAGATATAAACATGAATAAAATATGTCCTTGAATGAAAGAAAGCCTCTCTGATTTATTTAGTGTAGGTGGCAAGAAATATACAAAAAGAAAAAAATGTGCTCAGTAATAATAAATACATTAAGGCAGTAGAAAACAAAAAATACTTCTCTTTCAAATATTGCATATAGTTACCCTATATTCTCTCTCTTTCTCTATTTTTCTGTGTATGTGTGTGTATACTGTCAATCATATAAATTCCTACTAGATACAAGTCACCAGGAAAGATTTGCAGAATAATACACATAAAAGCAGATTTAAAATTTTATTTCTCTAGTAGTGATTTTTAAAGTATATAGTAAGAGATTTGAGTTTCTGTGCATTGATGAGGTGAGGCAGTGCTGTACTAGGTTGAGCACACACAAGGGGAACTGGGTTCAAGCCCCCCCCACGTGCAGAAGGGAAGCTTCATGAGAAGTGAAGCAATGCTGTGTTTCCTCTCACTCTATCTCCCTTTCCTGCTCAATTTCTCTCTGTCCAATCAAATGAAAAAATAATAAATAAATCTTTTAAAAAGAGTACACTGAAAGTCTTCTGAAGAAAGGGGACTCGTAATGTTGCCTTCATCCATGTGCACATACAAAAAAAGATTCAAATAAGAGTGTGGTAAGGTATTGTGGTAAGGTATTGGCATAAGGTATTCAAATAAGAGTGTGGTAAGGTAATAAGAGTGTGGTAAGGTATTGTATCATGCATCATCCAGAAAATCTTGTGCAGTCATTGCCCTGAATGCTCAGACACAAGAAAGATCATTTTTGGCCTGATGAAATAATTTGAGCTTTCATAGAAAACTTGAAGAAAAAGAAAACTTTAATAAAGAGCATCTTCATTCCAAAGAGAACAGAGTAGCATTAGCAAAGTCAAGAGGCACAAAGAAGAGGCACATAGGGGAGTTATGGAAGATAATATTATGACAAAATTATACAATCACAGACATGATATTTAAAATGGCCTTTAAAACCATCCCATGTGTTAACTGTGTGTTGCGTTCATAATTGTGAAGAATTTGGCTGCTACTCTAGAGGCAACAGAATATATTCAGTTTCTGCTCCAGAAAATGGTCTGATTAAAGCAGAGTTTTAGTAAATATTACCTCCTCAGATGGGCAGTCTTGACTCTAACACAGAGAAGAAAGGAGGCAACCAGCACAAAGCCCTTCCTCTGACTACTGGAGTCTGGCCCAGTCTTACACATCCAGTTGAGCACCATGTCTGGATAATGCCACCATTTTGGAAACCTCCAGTCATCATTCCTTCCCATGAACTCCCAGAGTTCTTGGTCTTTGTCTATGTCATCTAACAGGATTGTAATGTGTTATGATCAGATCTCTTTCTCTCAACAACACCTACCTCCTGATGGCCACTGTGGGTTCCATTAATCTTAATAACTCTGCTCCCACCTCTCTCACCACTGACCAAATCTAATACAGTATCTTAAGAAATACATATGGAATTTTGATTCCAGAGTTATTTCCAATCAACATTTGTTTGTGAATGTGGGAACAAAAGAGGAAGCAGAAATTATAGGATCAAATGGCGTGTCCAAGTTGGAATTGCTGGGTGGAGGCTTTTCTGTGTGTGCAAGCAGTGTTGCCTTGTGTACAGTGTGATATGCCATACAGCCCAGGAGAAAACTCCGGGATGGCGACCCAGTCATCAGAGGGAGTAATCCCATAATAGAAATCATCAGAGTAGGGGATATCAGGCAGGAATAGATAGAGCTATGAGCCAAGGAGAGGGCTGATGGGAAAATTCTAGAAAACAATAGTTCTTAAGTCATGACCAGAGGACAAAGAGCTCCAAAGGAAGACAGAGGAAAATTTAGAGCAGCCAGAGGAAAAGCAAGAGAGAGTGGAGGGTCAGAAGAAAATTGGTCTGCCCTCAAAAACAAGGAGCAGTTAAAGGTGTTAAACGAAAGACTGACTTGTCCACTGGACTGCTTGTTCATCTCAGCTAAGAGCAGTTTCAGTTGAGAGAGCAGAAACAAGAGCACTGAAAAATGAAAGAGAAATGGAGATAAAGGAGTACAGATTCTGTGTCACCCCCAAAAGGACTCTAAGGAGCCTAGGAAGTGAACAGTAGCAAGAAATGCAGATTCTATGGTAAATGTCAGAGGCCTCTCCTTCTACCATGATCTTTAATTTGTAGAGATAATTGGAATTAAAGAAAGACCAGGAGATTATCTGGGATTGCAACAAGGCAGGACTAGAATGACTTCAGGAACCTACCAAATCACTAGTGAGTGCAAATATGTGTGGCTCATGGACAGAGAGGTGCCTAGGAAGACATTAAGTGGCTGGTAACAGTCCACAGTTTACCAGTTGAGGCACCACCGCCAGTCTATTTCACCAACAAAAAGACGGCTGAAGGGAGGAGAGGACTCCCCTAAGACTCGCCAAATGCAAATGTGAGTCTCCATTGCTACTGCCCTCAAAGGATGGAACATCAGGGGGGAGGCCCTGTGCAGACACCAAGGGACAGAGAACTAACCAGGAAACTCAAGAGAAGATCTATACCTCGGTGGCCTAGCAGTGGGGCTATGTGGTGGGAGCCTTTCCATGTTGTTCTCCTGATGAGACCAGAGTGAAAAGTTACCTCAGAACCTACAGACTATAAACAGGACTTGTTTAGAAACTCACAGGGCTCAGCAGTGCTGCCCAGCTTGGCAGAGAAGCTGAATTGAGCCTGGAGCTTTGGATCGCTGGAGTGTGAGTTTCATTGCATAACCACTATATTATCTCTCCCCCACCCTGCTTTATCTCTTGTCGAGGAATGAGGGATTAGGATAAGAAGCCTACTTATACTTTAAAAGCCCTCAGGCTCTCATAGCCTACAGGGAGGAAAAAGAACAAAAGAGGCTTTTAAGCAACTGTGCTCCAACTCAGAGATTAAAAGAATATTGAAACAACTGTCAATTTCCACAACTATGAACCCTTTAAGTACTTTACTTAGACACAAGTCAATCCAGGCAAGAGTAATCAATAATTTTAAAAGTACTGAGATAGGGACCTCATAACAAACTATAAGATGGTTAATCCAGCAAGAAGAAACATTGGAGAAATGTACCAGGACAAGAGTCCAGATAAAAGCCCCCCAAAGGTTGAAGCACAAAATAATGAGGGCAAGATGCAAACACTAGTTATGGAAATAATCACAGGAGTGAGTAAAGAGTTTGAAAGAATTGTAATCAGAAATGCAGAAACAACCAATGAGACTCTGGAAGAAAACATTAATTATCTCAAGGTTATTAGAGAGCTGAAAACTGAAGTAGCTGAGCTAAGAACACAACTAGCTGAACAAGCTAAAATAGTATTAGAACAGGGTAACAAAATAAATGAACTCCAGAAAATAGTAGAGGGGAGAGAGAATAGAATCAATGAGGCTGAAGACAGAATTAGAAAGATCGAGGATGAATCAGAGACAACTAAAAAAGAAGTAAGAGATCTCTAAAGGAGATTAAGAGATACTGAAAACAACAGCAGAGACATATGGGATGACTTCAAAAGAAGTAATATAAACATTATTGGCTTACCAGAGGAAGAAAGAGAGGGAGGGGAAGAAAGCATTCTCCAAGACACAATAGCTGAGAACTTCTCTAGTCTAGACAAAATCAAAGACATAAAGGTTCAAGAAGCTCAGAGGGTCCCAAACAGAATTAACCCAGACTTAAAGACACCAAGACACATCATATTTAGAATGGAAAAGAATAAGGATAAAGAAAGGATCCTGAAGGCTGCAAGAGAAAAACAAAGAGTCACCTATAGAGGAAAACCTATAATATTAACAGCAGACTTCTCTACACAAACACTACAGGCCAGAAGAGAATGGCGAGGTATCTATTGAGTGCTCAATGAGAAAGGCTTTCAGCCAAGACTACTGTATCCTGCTAGACTGTAATTCAGACTAATTGGAGGCACCAAAACCTTCTCAGACAAGCAACAGCTGAAAGAATCAACTATCACCAAGCCTGCCCTGAAAGAAGTTCTGAAAGGTCTCCTGTAAACAGTCAGACCACCATAAATATGCCATACATCAGAACACTATACAAGTCTACAAGAATGGTGTTAAAATATCTTCAATCTTTGATATCAATAAATGTCAATGGCCTGAATTCACATATTAAAAGGCACAGAGTAGGAAGATGGATCAGAAAACACAACCATACAATATGCTGTCTACAGGAAACCCACCTAATTCAACAAGACAAATACAGACTCAAAGTGAAAGGATGAAAAACCATCATACAAGCCAATGGCCCACAAAAAAGGGCAGGTATCTAACATAACAGACTTTAAAATAAATATACTTTAAAAAGATAGAGATGAACATTACTTAATATTCAGAAGATCAGTCAATCAAGAGGACTTAATAATTATTAACATCTATGCGCCCAATGAGAAGCCATCTAAATCTACTGAAAGAGCTACAGCAACATATTAACAGCAACACAGTCATAGTAGGGGACCTAAACACCCCACTCTCTCAACTTGACAGACACAACCAACAGACAGTAGGGGACTTCAACACCCCACTATCTCAACTTTACAGACAGGGACACAACCAAAAAAGAAAACTACAGTCCAATATCTCTGATGAACATAGAAGCTAAAATACTGAACAAAATTCTAGCCAACCAGATACAGCAGTATATTAAAAAGATTGTTCATCATGACCAAGTGGGGTTTATCTCAGGCATGCAAGGTTGGTATAATATATGTAAATCAATCAACGTGATCCACCACATCAATAAAAGCAAGGCCAAAAACAACATGGTCATATCAATAGATGCAGAGAAAGCCTTTGACAAGATACAACATCCCTTTATAATCAAAACACTACAAAAAATGAGAATAGATGGAAAATTCCTGAAGATAGTGGAGTCTATATATAGCAAACCTACAGCCAACATCATGCTCAATGGTGAAAAACTGGAAGCATTTCTGCTCAGATCAGGTACTAGACAGGGCTGCCCACTATCACCATTATTATTCATAGTGTTGGAAGTTCTTGCCATAGCAATCAGGCAGGAGCAAGGTCTTAAAGGGATACAGATTGGAAGAGAAGAAGTCAAACTCTCCCTACCTGCAGATGACATGATAGTATACATAGAAAATCCTAAGGAGTCCAGCAAGAAGCTTTTGGAAATCATCAGGCAATACAGTAAGGTGTCAGGCTACAAAATTAACATTCAAAAGTCAGTGGCATTCCTCTATGCAAACACTAAGTTAGAAGAAACTAAAATCCAGAAATCAATTCCTTTTACTATAGCAACAAAACAATAAAATATCTAGGAGTAAACCTAACCAAAGAAGTGAAAGACTTGTATACTGAAAATTATGTCACTACTCAAGGAAATTGAAAGTCCCAACCACATTTTTAGGAGACTAGAACAAATGCTACAAACGTTTATCTGGAATCAGAAAAGACCTAGAATTGCCAAAACAATCTTGAAAAGAAAGAACAGAACTGGAGGCATCACACCCCCAGTTCTCAAATTGTGTTATAGGGCTATTGTCATCAAAACTGCTTGGTATTAGAGCATGAAATTGAGACACACTGACCAGTGGAACAGAATTGAGAGCCCAGAATTAAGCCCCCACACCTATGGACATCTAATCTTTGACAAAGGTGCCTAGACTATTAAATTGGGAAAGCAGTCTCTCTTCAACAATTGGTTTTGGAAAAAATGGGTTGAAAAATACAGAAGAAGGAAACTGAACTACTATATTTCACCAAATACAAAAGTAAATTCCAAGTGGATCAAGGACTTGGATGTTAGACCAGAAACTATCAGATACTTACAGAAAAACATTGGCAGAACTCTTTTCCGCATAAATTTTAAAGACATCTTCAATGAAACGAATCCAATTACAAAGAAGACTAAGGCATGTATAAGCCTATGGGACTACATTAAATTAAAAAGCTTCTGCACAGCAAAAGAAACCACTACCCAAACCAAGAGGCCCCTCACAGAATGGGAGAAGATCTTTACATGCCATGCATCAGACAAGAGGCTAATAACCAAAATATATCAAGAGCTTGCCAAACTCAACAACAAAAAACAAATAACCCCATCGAAAAATGGGGGGAGGACATGGACAGAATATTCACCACAGAAGAGCTCCAAAAGGTTGAGAAACACATGAAAAAATGCCCCGAGTCTGTGCTTGTCAGAGAAGTGCAAATAAAGACAACAATGAGATACCACTTCACTCCTGTGAGAATGTCATACATCAGAAAAGGTAACAGCAGCAAATGCTGGAGAGGTTGTGAGTTCAAAGGATCCTTCCTGCACTGCTAATGGGAATGTAAATTGGTCCAACCTCTATGGAGAGCAGTCTGGAGAACTCTCAGAAGGCTAAAAATGGACCTACCCTATGATCCTGCAATTCCTCTCCTGGGGATAGATCCTAAGGAACCCAACACATCCATCCCAAAAGATCTGTGTACACATTTGTTCTTAGCAGCACAATTTGTAATAGCCAAAACCTGGAAGCAACCCAGGTGTCCAACAACAGATGAGTGGCTGAGCAAGTTGTGATATATATACACAGTGGAATACTATTCAGCTATTAAAAACGGTGATTTCCCCATTTTCAGCCCATCTTGGATGGACCTTGAATAATCATGTTAAGTGAAATAAAAGTCAGAAACATAAGGATGAATATGGGATGATCTCACTCTCAGGCAGAAGTTGAAAAGCAAGATCAGAAGAGAAAATACAAGTAGAACCTGAACTGGAGTTGGCATATTGCACCAAAGTAAAAGACTCTGGGGTAGGTTGGGGTGGGGGGGAGTACAGGTCCAAAAAGGATGACATTGGATCTAGTGGGGGTTGTATTGTTATATGGAAAACTGGAAAATGTTATGCATGTACAAACTATTGTATTTACTGTTGAATGTAAAACATTAATTCCCCAATAAAGAAATTTTAAAAAAGAGTAATAACACATACAAAAAAAGAAGAAAGAAAGAAAGAAAGAAAGAAAGAAAGAAAGAAAGAAAGAGAGAAAGAAAGAAGAAAGACCAAAAGCTAGCAAATTGGCACCATACAGCTAAGGTCTATGTAGGCCTTATGCTTTAACAACAGGACCTGTAGAACCAGCTATATGTCCTTAATGGGGTACAGGGGGGGAGGGGTGTAACAGCAGCTAATACATTTGTCCTCTTTTCTGTTTAAACAATCACTACAGTAGGTCACCACCAAGCCATCAAAAAAAAGGGAGGGGGCATTAAAGTAGTATGTAGAGAATCAGAAGCCATTTTGATTCTAGTTTCACCATTCCCTAGAGTTGTGCTGTCCAAATTCAGAAGCCTGTAACAGAGTAACAGCTGTCGCTATTTACATCTGTGTTAATTAGAATTAAATTTAATTAAAAATTTTCATTTCCTGTTTTCCTTGTCACACTTAAAACACGCAACTGCCATATGTGGTAACAACTGTGTTAGGCAGCACAGATTATTAAAAAAAAAAAAAATTCTCTCCATTCAGCTCCATTCAGAATGTCCTATTGGATAGCATTGCTCTGGAGTAAAGAAATTCTTTCAGAAGGTTCTTTTACAGTACCCCAAGACTGTGACCACTTAATGAGAGTCCAGGAGTGATATCACATGTGTCTGATTCTGTCCCATCAGATCAAAGCCATAGGGAGAAGGAAGCTATATGCTGCCTCCCCTCCCTGCAGAATCTTTAATGAAGTCTCAAGTTACACATTATACAAAAGTGCTCTGCAGAATTGAGGAACCTCTCGAAGAATGGCTCATCTCTGGTAAAAGAAAAAAAAGAATGGCTCATCACCTAAGATTCACTTGAAGAAATGAAGGCAAAATTCAAAATAACTAATTTGAGAATAAGTGGGGAAAAAAAAGTGAAGCCCTCTGATTTTTTTTTTTAACTGGTACTTGGAATATTGGGATTTATGTCTCATTTGAACAGGTAATACTAATGATAGCTTTGCAAGTTGATCAACCCTCTATTTGCCCATGAAAACAGTCCGAGACAGCAGCAACCCAGTATTTAATTTCTAAATTTGTATATGAGTTGAAAGAAAATGTCTTATTATAATCTAATACCTAAATTTCAATTCCATAAAAAAGAAAAAAAAAAAAAGGAGAACATTCTCATGTGTGAATAGGCTCTGGAAGCATCATTAGAATAGAATATGTTTACATACTGGGGATATTTTTTAAAGAATGTGAAGAAGGGTGGCGGGTAGATAGAATAATGGTTATGCAAAGAGACTCTCATGCTTGAAGCTCCAAAGTCCCAAGCTCAATCCCCTACACCACCATAAACCAGAGCTGAGCAGTGCTCTAGTAAAAAAAGAAAATAAAAAAGAATGTGAGGGAAAAGAGCAAAATGGTTTGGAATTTGGTGCTGAAGTTCACACACGCTGTCTCCAGTAACTAGAAGCATACGGGGGGGATCAAGAAAAAGGTATAATGAATGTTACACACTGGGAGATTTTCATGCTACTCATATAACAAGACCAGAAGTCTGTACATAGTATCGTTTTAACTGTGAGAAAACAGGTGTTGAGACCTACTGGGTCAATTGAAAAATAGATCTGTTTGCTATTTGTGACATAGAACTATCACTCTAATGCTCTGTATCGCAAACCCTTTTTTCTCTTAAATCCCTGGATTGCATACATTTTAGTAACTCAACAGGCAAATTCTTCCAGGGGAACAAAAGTAGAAGAGCACAGAAATTTGAATGCTTACTTCCCAAAGCATTCAGCTCACAAGTTTGACTTTCTGTTAAAACAGCAGGGTTACCTGAGAAAGAGAGGGAGTGAGTGAAAGGGCAACTGCACTAGCTCTGTCTTAAATAACAGAAACCAGTTACAGCATTAAAAAAAAAATTTTTTTTTAAAGATATAGGATGTTGTTGGTTATTTTTTTTTAATAGGGAAGAATTACAAATTAAAATCCTGAAGTCAGGAGGAAGGTTGCCTTTTTTTTTTTTCTCTGAAATATAGGACTTCTCAGTTGGGAAACTCTATTAAAGTTGAAAGATGAAGCTTTTAGAAGTCAGGAAATTCCAAAGCAAGCCTACAGCAGTGCTTACTTGGCACATCACACATGGTACATATTTTACGGTCCATGTTAAACAAATAACTGGGAGATGAAAAAAAAATTCCACATATTTAACATGGCAGAACAAATTCTATAGCAGAAAGAAAAATTCTGAGATGCTCTGAACACTACACTGAGACTTAATATTCCACTAGCAATTTCTTCTTTTTATAGTTTTAGAACAAAGTCAAGTCAGTTGAAAAAAATGCATACATAAAGTACTATGTACATCACCATCCTATAAATCTTATAGGCAGTCCGCTCTTTTGGCAATTCTTTAAAAATGTTTTTTTTTTTTTCCTATTCTCCAGACCTTAATTTTCTATCTTTGGAACTTCAAAATACTTACATAATTGTCTTCAAATATGGCTTGATTTTTCTTCCTTGATGGAAACAGCATTCCTGCCAACTTTAAAATTTATAGCTACAGCCATATTTTTTTAATTTTTAAAAGCACATAACATACCACAACCCCTCAAAGTGATTTTGAAATGAACATTTCTTCATCTTCAGAATTGTCCCATGTCACTCTAAAATATACTCCAACTCAGTCTACAAATAGAGCACTTACCTCTGAGGTTCAGTGCAGTGTTACATTTGGATAAAATATCTGTGACTAAAAGTAATCCAGTGACAACAATATTGCAGTCACTTAAAATTCACAACAATGGACTCTAGTACTCAATTTCCTCTATCTATATTCCTTCCTTCCTTCCTTCCTTCCTTCCTTCCTTCCTTCCTTCCTTCCTTCCTCTCTTTCTTTCTTTCTTTCCTTCCTTCCGTGTGTGTGTGTGTGTGTGTGTGTGTTTTGTGCTTTTGTAGACTACAACCACAGGTTTCTAAAGCAGTACATATAACTTCATTAATTTAATCTTCCAACCATCCTGTAAGGTATACAAGACAGGAATTATTATTATTGCATTTGAAAAAGTCAATTGAGACACAGAAAGGCTGAGCAACTTGCCAAAGCCCATCCAAAGTCTGTCAGTAGCAAATCCTAGAAAAGCCATCAGACCAAAGACTCCCAGATCAGTCCTTAAAAAGAATTTTTAGGGGTTCAGTTAAATCAGATGAGAAATGTTCAAAAGTGGATGAATTTCTAAAGCAAAGGAGATAATGTCTCTTTTTCTCCCCAGTATCAGAGAAGTTCAAAATTTGTCTTAGTGTTGGAGAAGGGGAACACTCACAGAGAGCAGGCATCAGAAGAGTGTGTCTGAAAGAAGTTACGTTTGTAAAATATTACGCCTCTTGGCATAAATATAATAAAAGTCAATATAATAAAATACGGTAATCCAACAACGTCTAGGATAGAAAATATGGAAATTTATTGGAGGGAAAATAAACTCTGGACCATTTATCCTCAAAAAATATATATAAAAGAAAAACCTAGGGTGAAATGTTTCAAAGGGAGTATACACAGGGTAAAACATAAACTATAGTACTGATGACAAAACATGTTCAAAACGTGAATGTTTCCACTGTGCGTGACACTCCATTTTCCACTCTGCAATGACGGGTCCCACAACAAGGTAGAGTTACACCATCACTACCACTCTTAAATTACAGAGTTGATATGGCTTTGCTACATTTTCATAGGGACTTAACTGGTATTTGTAATCAATAAAAATCAGCATTAAAGGCAGAATTCCTAGTATTTCAAATGACGGTAGGATTTGTTTTTCTTTTAAATTCCTCAGAAAGGCAAAGCAAGTTAATAGAGAATGCGTTCGCTGAAATTTTTACATGTGTTTCTCTATACTTCTCAATTACCAGGCAAGCTCTTAAAAGACAAAAACAATTTTTTTCTTTTTAAATTTTTTTTCCCCCATAGCAACTAAAGCAGAATTTGGCAAAAGCCACATGGAGTAAACTATGTGGAAAGCAGACAGAAACTCCCAGGTCCCCTCCAGGCCTGGGGACAAGGAGGCCTACTGGAGTCTAGTTTTCTTCCAGTGGTGATTGAGGAGGAGGAAATGGGCAGCACAGATGGGAGTTTGGGGGGTGGGAGGGTGGATCGCTGCTCTCTGAATGTTGCCTAAGGATCAGAAATCCATCTAGAAGTTGAGGAGGACAGAGTGGCTCAAAATTCAATTGATTATATATCCTCTACCAAGTTTCCACGGAGAGTAAACCAACCAACTACACAGATATAGTCAAGTTTAAAAATGAGACCATTTTTTCTGTCTTAGAGAACTGGATCTTCCTCCCAAAAAACATGTCTGCAATTTCCTCAGGCCACTGTTTAGTTCAGATCATATGATCTGTATATTCGTTTCCTCTAAGTCAGGGTGTGAGCGGTTTCGTGCTTTGTTATATTTCACCCTTTCTGTGCACTTAACCAGGTGTGCCACCGCCTGCACCATTTATTTATTTATTTATTTGTTTATTAGTTTTAAAATGATCAACAAGACTGTAGATGTATATTTTACTTTTTTACTTCTCACTGCTCTTAAATGTGTGGTTAAAGTAACAATACAAAGGACCCTTTAGTTTATACTTTATAAAAAATAGACCGTATTTCATAGTTGTAGAGATACAAAAGTATATATGTCAGTATCTGGAGCATCTATGGTATTTATGTGGCATATTAAGTGGGAAGCACTAACATGTCACATATATGTAAAGTTAAAATTAAGAGTTCTTAAAGCTAACAAAAACTGGATCCACTAAAGGGCAGGAAAAAATGGTGAGTGTAAGGTCTTAAAAATATCAAATGGGCTGGGGAGATAGCATAATGGTTATGCAAAAGACTTTCATGCCTGAAGCTCTGAGATCCCAGATTCAGTCCCCAGCACTACCATAAACTAGGGCTGAACAGTGTTCTGGCCTCTCTCTCTATGACTTTGCCTCTGTATCTCTTGATTTATTTTAAAAATAAGATAAATAAAGATTCCTTTAAAAATGTCATGTGATGAATATAACCAAGCTTAAATATTTAAGTATAATATCTGCATAGATAATATCTGTTACAGAGACTTCTGGGAGGCATGGCCTTGGAATAACTAGGATCAAATCATCCCTATCCCCCCCCCAAATGATAATGTCTGTTACATAGCAATAGTAATATATATATATATATAAGTGAGCTTATATGCTATAGGAAAAAAAAAAAAAACACTATTCATCCAGAAAGATTACAACTAAGTTCACATAGGAAGAGTCTTTTTTTAAGGCCATTATCTTCTGATTTAGGGATGTTGGAATAGCTTGTTTCCTGCAAATTGAACTTGATGTTTCAAATTTATGTGAGAAATTATTCCCAAACATATTTTGAATGTGCATGTGTTACTGCTTATCTATGGGAGTTCAAGTACAAACTGCAGACCATCATCCAAGAACACTGAGAGTCTACAACACAGAAGATTTCATATGTAAAACAATAAAGGAGGCTGCTTTATCAAGAGAACATAGTGCTATGGCCAAGAGACTCAGACCTCCTACCTAGTGAGGTGGACTCAGAGTCAGTTTCACAGTCTGTACTTAAAAAGCTGGTGAGGGGAGATAGGTGGGGGTGCACCTGCTGAGCACACATGTTTGAGTCCCTGTCCCCACTGCAGGTTGAAAGCTTTGTGAATGGTGAAGCAGTGTTGTAGGTGTCTCTCTGTCTTCCTCCTCTACCACCCCCTCCCCTCTCTCCAATAAATAAATAAAGATAGAGAGAGAGAGAGAGAGATTATATATGCTGGTGAGGTAGGAGTGGAAGTTCACCATAGTGTTCTACCAAACAAGGAGGAATATGTGTGATAAACAAGTGATTCACATACTTTGCAAAGCCAATGAAATCTTCATGGTTGGTGTTGATGTAGGAGACTTGAATGTCTATCAACAGCAGGACCTGTGAATCAAAAAAGAACTCTTTAGTGAAACACACCTGAAATATTCTCCAACACTAGATTTAGTCCCCATCAACAAAGAAGTTCCTATTAGAATGTTTCTATTAGAATAAAAAGTTGCATGAATTTTTATTAGATTCATAGTTTATACTCAAATTCAGAAATGAAAAAGTAAATCTCATTGTAATATAAGGCAACAGCACTGTGGTTTATAGGCATGTACTTAACACAGAACCTAGAATTATTCTAGTGTTCTAAACTGTAGGGAAGGGAATCTGTATAAAATGGCACGAGCCCAGGAGTGAGTGCAACAGCTCAAAGTTTCTGCAGACACCAAATTGCAATAATCTCCAGTTTTCTTTCTAAACTCCTTCTAGGCAAACAAGATAAGTACCTTATTCACAAACTCAAAATGACAATCTACAAGTGAATAGAAAGCCTGCCAGAGTGATAGGCTTCCATACCAAAGGAAAACTTCAATCAGGTCTTTGTTTAAAGATCACCTCCTAGAAGGAGTCCCAGCTATCTATTTTATCTCAATAATCTGTCACTGTGGCCTTTTGCTCTGCTTTACTGGTTGTTGTGGCCTGACACTAGTTGGAATGGAAAATTTTTCCATTTTCAGTATACAGATGCATCTCCTCAACCCACTGCTCTACCCCCAAAACCTAGAAAAGTGCTGGAACACCAGGCATTTTCAATCCAGATTTTCTAAAGGAACGATTGGCTACATTTCCTAGTATTCATGAAAAAGTTCTCTCCGGGAGTCAGGTGGTAGCACAGCAGGTTAAGCACACGTGGCACAAGGCGCAAGGACCAGCATAAGGATCCCGGTTTGAGCCCCTGACCCCCCACCTGTAGGGGAGTCGCTTCACAAGTGGTGAAGCAGGTCTGCAGGTGTCTGTCTTTCTCTCCCTTTCTCTGTCTTCCCCTCCTCTCTTGATTTCTCTGTCCTATCCAACAACAATGACATCAATAATAACTACAACAATAAAACAAGGGCAACAAAAGGGATTAAATAAATTAATTAATTTTTAAAAAGAAAAAGTTCTCTTCATAAACTCTAGCTCAGAGATCTTGAAGGTACCTAATCCTCTTCAGTGGGAGGAAATAAGGAGATAGACTACCACTAAGCCACCTCCCAGACTCAAGAACAGTTTGCTTTAAAGGAAGCAGCATGTACCTATGTAACTCCTATGTGGCCCCCCTTCTCACTCACTGCTAAATGCTCTGAGGCTTTGCTTTTGTGGATAACCTCAACTAGACATCTGATCAAGTCCTGCTTGAAGTCCTAAAGGGGACCTGCCAAGAAGAGTAAATAGATTGATCACCCCAAGTCCATCCACCCCCTACTACCAAATATGAAGTCAAAGCTGCACACCACTATTGTATGAAAACATTTGACAGCTCCAGATTCGATTTATTTCTCTTCTTAATGAGAAATACTGAAGATTGGGGCTGGGGGTGGGGTGGGAGGGGAAAATGATACTATTTAATATATCTATGGCACAGCTCCTTCATCTTGCAATAAAGCCAAATTCTGATCAAATTTATGCTCCCAAACCCATCTGGCCAGGACTTCACATCAATAAACCACAACATTTAAGCAGAAATAAACTGCTGCTACCACAGGGAGCAAAATATCTACACAATTCTCAGCCCTGCCAAAGTAGTTATGAATATCTTGGACCTTCACACACATTCACTTGGACTGCAATATAGAAAAAAGGACAGGGTGACTAAAAACGATGGCTGTTCTCATTCATATTCCTGGAAACTGGGAGTCTGTGTTCATCCTAGGATGAGAGCCAGGTCGCATGTGGGGGATGAAAAAGGAAAATAGCACAGTTCTTATTTTTCCTCTTTCCCCGGTTTGCTCACTGCCTTTCCCACCCAGCATTACTAGATATTTTATTGAAGAAAAGCAAAAGCTACCCCTGGTGGCCATAATGACCCACAATGCACTTCCATGTATGGAAGCACTTAGAGTAATAGCTCTCCACATTAATATTTAAAAAAAAAAAAAAAAAAAGCTTTAGTAAAAGTCTCACAAATTGATGACTTTGGATACTTTTAATTTTGAAGAATTTTTCACCACAGAGTTTTCAGCACACAGCTTGGTAATAGTTCTATTTAAAAAAAAAAGGGGGGGGGAGGGTGGTGGGGCCTCACTACAAGAACAGCTTATAGCAGATCTGGTATAGAGGCCTGGGAAATGGGGCCCTCTCTTACCCTTCTTCAAAAGTACCACAGGATACTGGTCTTACTTCCTTTTCCTCTTTTGTCTTCCTTCTCTGTCTGCTCATTTCTCATCCTCTTCCTAACCTGAGAGTTAGAGTATCTTTTTTTTTAACCGAAGTACTGCTCAGCTCTGGCTTAAGGTAGTGCCAGGGATTGAACCTGAGACCTCAGAATCTTAGACATCAGGATCTGTTTGCATAACCATTATGCTATCTCCCCACCCTTATAAAAGTTTGGGATTATGTTTTACTATACCTTTTTTTAAGCAACACACTGTTCAGTTTTGGTTTATGGTGATGCAGGGTATTTTTACCTGAAACCTTTGGAGCCTCAGACATGAAAAGTCTTTTTGCATAGCCACTATGCTATCTCTCTTCCCACCCTCTAGCCCCCAGAATATTCACTTAAAATGAAAGTCAAAAATCATAGAAGCACCTATCCCAATGCATTCGTGAGAACACAATATGCCCATGGAGTGATGTCACAGAATGCATAGCCCCTGTCCATGCTGTCACCCCACATAGGGGCTCTGGAACTGGAGCATCGAAAAACTCAGTGCTTCCCATTAATGGTTTTAGAAGTAACTTATTTTATTATCACATAGGCCTTGACTTTTAAAAATGAATTCTCTTCACTTGAACATAATCTTTCCAGAGAACGGTCAGAAGAGAAATTCAAGGCCAGGCCTTACAAACCATAGACATTCACAAAGTCATTAGAGATGTGTAAAAGAGCTATTATTGGATTTTTTTTTTCTTTTTTAATCATAGCCTCCATGGACAAGTTGATAAATAGTTTTGTGATTGTCCTCAGGAAAAAAGGAAGCACAGGACAGTTCTCATAACATTTAAGGGGTTTGTAACTATACCAGTGTCCATCTGTGGGTTCATTAAACTTTCTGATACATAGACCACAGCTCTGAGTATATGTTCCTTCAATCTAAGCACTTAAAACTTTAAATGGGTAATCAGATTTAATTTTAGCAGTGGGCTCAAATTGTTAATACATTTCTAATAATGACTTGTTCTTTGAAATATTAAATCTCCTAAAAGCTTAGACCAGGGAGAACAGAAGCAACTGGTGGCATTACTTTATAAGATACAGCTCTCAGGCCTGGAACTTCTTGGGTGGGGATCACTTTCCTGCAGGCCTCTCTGAATTCATACCAACTGATACTGCATCTGCTGATCCCAGCCTAATCAATGCAACCAGTACCACCTCAGCATGTTTCACTTCAGACTGCGTCCAGAGACATCAGGCGTGGAATGCCGACTCTTCAGCTTCATTACTCTGCTACCAGGTTCCAGATGCTACCTTGCTGCCAACCAGACTTCCCTGGGCAGACGACCCCACCAATATGTCCTGGAACACTGTCTCCCCAGAGCCCTGCCCCACTAGGGAATGAGAGAGGCAGGCTGGGAGTATGGATCGACCTGCCAACACCCATGTTCAGCGGGGAAGCAATTACAGAAGCCAGACCTTCCACCTTCTGCACCCCATAATGACCCTGGGTCCATACTCCCAGAGGGATAAAGAATAGGGAAGCTATCAAGGGGGAGGGGAGGATTTTTGGGTATGGAGTTCTGGGGGTAGGAACTGTGTGGAAATGTACCCCTCTTATCCTATGGTCTTGTCAGCATTTCCATTTCATAAATTAAAAATAAAAAAAGAAGGCTTGTGGTAAAGGAAAAAGTGTGGCATCTTTCTGACTCATGATCTTTCCAGTGGGGAGTGTATATAATGATTCATAAGCACTGAGGAATAAATAACTGACCTCTGACTACAGCCTTTAAAGTGTTACTCTTAGAGCAGGTAGATAGCATAATGGTTATGTAAAAAGCCTCTCTTTCCTGAGGCTCCAAAGTCCCAGGTTCAATCTCCTGCACCCCATAAGCCAGAGCTGAGCAATGCTCTGGTTATAAATAAATAAATTAATTAATTAATTTAATATTTTAAAAAATAAATAAAGTGTCACTCTTATAAACCCTTCACATTTGTTTACATTATCAATAAACACACAATGTTAGTATAGTGACAAGCATGGTATACAATATATAAATAAGTAAAAATAAACAGATGTGTGCTGGGCTGTTTTCCATTCCAGGTCACCATACACCTTAAGAGCAAACCCAGTACTCACTGGTCCACTCCCAGAACCTCTCCTCACCTGATCCTTCGTCCTCCCTTCTCGCTCCCGGATGTGGTTGGTGACTATCCTTTCTGTTTCCTCACAGAGTCTGGGGAAGTTTGCCAGCTGTCAAAAGTAAAAACAAAAACAGGCCTGAGTGTTATACCCCACCCCACCTCTAAAAGAAAGAAGCAGAGATAATTCACATTATTTTATAGGGGAAGAGCATTCTAAATCCAGAAGCAAATTCAGTGGAATCTCAAGAATATGTAAAGGAGAATACAGAGTGACAGAAGCTCCACTCCACAAGCAATACTTATCAGAAACAATGATGTTTGAGAGGACACACTTGTAAAAAAACAGAGGTTTACTCTACAAAGAAATCCAGAGACCATCTATCATTACCCTCTGCAGAACTGGCCCTTGATAAAGTTCATCATTCACAAGCTGAAGAAAATGAAAAAGAGGACATTGACAAACCCAGATGGCTGATTGCTATGTGGCTGTGGGCTAAGCACCTCATGAATTGCTTCTTTCAACCACTCACAAGAATCAACAAAATAGATAGTAGCATAAGAAATTAAATAAGTTTTGTAAGAATATACATTCTAAAATTAGATAGTCCAAGATTTCAAATCCAGAGTGAGCCCATAGTCCTGTCCATAATTCTTTGGGGGGAAATTAATTTCATGAATCACAGAGAGAATGTTTCTAGTCTAGTAGATGTGTGTATGTATATATTTGTGGGTTTTTTTTTTTTTGGTTTGTTTGTTTTTTATCAGAGCACTGCTCAGCTCTTGTTTGTAGTGGTACGGGGGAACTTCAGGCATGAGAGTTTCTTTGCATAACATTATGCTATCTATCCCACCTCATCGAGTGCTTATTTTTAAGCACAGGGAGAAATACTGTAGGTCAATCACTTATCTCAGCTAAGCTATACAGATAATTGAGTCCAAAATGGAGTTTATAGCACAGAATAAAATTATTTGATTTGTTTTTAGTACGAGACAAGGAATGGACTGCTATCAGGATTTTTATTTTCTTTATTTGGGGGTTAATGGATAATAGTAAAGTTGTTGACACCTGGGTATAATTCTCATTTCCCTGTGATAAGTGTCAGTAGAACATTCTCATCCCCAACTTAGGTCCTTTTCCACCATCATGCACAAAACTCAGCAACAACAACAGGGGAAAAAAAAAGAGGGGGGGATATCCAAAAATGAGGAGAGGATATGCTATGAGGATTTCAAGAGACCATGATCTAAAAGGCAAATTTACTCAGACAAAGGTATGAGGGATAGTTGTGGGGAAGAGGAGATTACCAGGCACAGGAACAGATATGAAGGCACAGAAAAGTGGAAAAAAGTGATGGTTCAAGTAGGCAAAAGACCATTTTCAATTATTACACAAAAGCGCTTACCAACTAGTAAGAATAACACTAAGAATTCATATGAAAGAAGTGGGTTTAATTAAAACTATATTTAATCATCAGTAAATAGGAGAAATACAGCAGCACAAGGGAAGGGAAAGGGATAATAACCATTGTGTTAGCAAACTGTTATAATTATTTTTCCAATATTTAATGTGAGGATATGCTGAGGCCAACAAAGTTTAAACTTGCTACATGGATGTTAACAAACACGTACTTTGTGGGAAGGAATTTGACAATGTATTTCAAAAATCTTAATACAGATATGTCAACTATCTAGATATCTGGATACCTTTACCTGTCTATCTTACCTAGACAAGATGATAATCAGATAGACAAATGGACAGACAAATAAAGATCAGTCCACCTGATTATTCCACAGGATTCTAGGCTAAAATAACGACATTCATCACAGTATCACTTGGAATAGTAAAATGAGATAGACAAAACTTTATAAACTACCTAAGTGCCCAATGATATTGAGTAAATTAAGGTAGATCTACAACTAGCATGTGATTCCAAATCATATGTAATATCTATGTTTTAGTAATACCTAAATATTTTTAACTATATACCCTTAAATATGTCATAGTAAGCTGGGTGGTTTATATTAAATAAAATTTAGTACTGTTAGGAAAGCACTGGGAGTCGGGCAGTAGCACACCAGGTTAAACACACATAGTGCAAAGTGCAAGGACAGGCTCAAGGATCCTAGTTCAAACCCCCCTGACTCCCTACCTGTGGCAGGGGTTTGCTTTGCAAGCAGCAAAGCAGGTCTGCAGGTTATCTATCTTTCTCTTCCGCCTCTGTCTTCC
Organism: Erinaceus europaeus; assembly: GCF_950295315.1. NCBI lineage: Eukaryota > Metazoa > Chordata > Mammalia > Eulipotyphla > Erinaceidae > Erinaceus > Erinaceus europaeus. Next base: position 50,508,596 of record NC_080170.1, on the reverse strand, counting down.
CCTCCTCTCTCCATTTCTCTCTGTCCTACCTAACAACAACAACAGCAGCAACAAAAAACCCCAACAACAACAATGGGGAAAAAAACAGTCTCCAGGAGCCCAAGATTCGCAGTACAGGCACGGAGCCTCAATGATAACACTGGAAGCAAACTAAATAAACAAACAAATAAACAAAATTTTAAAAAGGAAAGCACTACAAGGCAGAAAGTAGTGAAACTGGCTTCAATCTGGTTTATCTTATAAGAGTGTAAAGAAGGTTGTAGAGGGTAAAAATCACAATGATGGTTTTACTTACTGGCTCCCAAATGTTACGCTCCAGCCCCAATTCTTATCATGATACAAATATGAAATGACATCACACTAACTTTAAGCATTACCTGAATATATTCTCAACTCAGCACCGGCTCATGTGTCAGAGACCTTGCTCAGTGTGTATGATCCTATCTTTACTTTTGAGAGATAGTCCTCTCTGGATAACTCAGTTCAATACTTCACCCCTCTCTCTTCAATGTCACTAATTCAGAATACATTGGCTTCCTTGACCTTTTAAGTCATTATGATTCTCAGTATCTCCTGTTCTGGATACTGGACTAGAAGCCTACAGTTTTCAGAATGTGTCATCAAACTTTGAATCATGCAAGTAAAAGCAGTATTTATCTAGAAGGTGTCATTAGGCCTTCACTCTCCTGTTGCTCATTAAATATCCTGGGAATTGATTTATACAGAATAAAGGAATTAGGACTTAGCTTTTTGGATATAACAATGAAATATATCGAAATTCTTATGACATCAATCACATAACATTCACTGGGGACCTGCTATAGGGCAGTTCTTTGTCCAGTTTACTAAAAACCTCAGTCTTGAACGGCAAGCTGATGATACAAATAAACTAATATGAGAGAGTATTAATCTTTAATATGAGAGAGACATTTAACAAAAAACAAGAACAGGACACAAAGTCAACATCTAAATCTGCTCTGAAAAGGCTTCAGAAATTTTATGCTTAAATAATGACAGTGAAATTCCAGACAAATCTGGGCATCCATTAGTGGCAAAATATTTCTAAGTAATTTAATGTTGGGGGTTGGGTGGTGGCATGTTGTTTTCAACAGGTTATGTTGTTTTCAATGGGCTGGCTTCACGGGCGGGTAACAGACGACCAGGAACTCATGGTTGAGCTGTAGGCAGTATCTCTTTATTCATGCAGGACGTAGCACAATCTAAGACGAGCTAAGCTAAACTCAAGTATTCTAAAACTCACAATGCTGTCTTTATATATACTTCCCAAGTAGGGTGGAAACAGGATGTGACATAGAGAGGGTGGAGAGAAAAGTGACTGGTGAAAATCAGGGTGTGATAAAGAAGGGATCAGGGTGTGACAAGGAGGGGGGGTGGAGCAAAAACATATCATGAAACAGTGGGGATTGAACCAATGCCCTGGAGGGAGGTGCTTGTTAACAGCGGTTATGTAAATAGAATGAAGTGGTTATGTAAATAGAATAGTGTTAAGCAGGGGGGATTTAAACCAAATGAAACAGAAGGGGTCTCATGCATACCAACAGTGGCACACTTGGTTAAGTGCACATGTTACTATGTACAAAGACCCAGGTTCAAGCCCTCAGATCACCTGCGGAGGGGATGCATCACAAGTAGTGAAGCAGTACTGCAGGTGTCTCTTTTTCTCTCTCCCTCTCAATCTCCCTTTTTCCTCTCTATTTCTCTGTCTCTATCTAATAAAATAAAATAAATTGTAAGGGGGGCGGGTGGTGGCACACTGTGTTAAGTGCACATGTTACCATGGGCAAGGATCTAGGTTCAATCCTCTATCCCCACCTTCAGGGGGAAATCTTCACAAGTGGTGAAGCAAGTACAGCAGGTGTCTCTCTGTCTCTCTCCATGTCTATCTCTTCCTCTTGTCTCAATTTCTGTCTTATCAAATAAAGAATAAAATAATTTTTAAGAAGAGTCACTCAAAAAATAGTCTTGTTAAAAATCACACTGACTGTTCTTAAATAATAAGGGAGATTCACTAGATATATTATACAATATATATAACTTAGGAATCGAAACTTTATATAATTCCAAGAGAAAAAAATTATTAGTGATTTAATATTGATTTACAAAATTATGAGATAATAGGGGTATACTTCTGCACTGTTCCCACCACCAGAGTTCTGTGTCCCCATTCCCTCTACTGGAAACAGCAATAGTTCTCCCCCAAGGCCACAGATATGGACTGACTATTTAATATTCTTATTTATTATTGGATAGAGGCAGAGAAATCGAGAAGAAGGAGATAGAGACAGACACCTGCAGCCCTGCTTCACCACTTGTGAAGTTTTCCCCTGCAGGTGGGGACTGGGGGCTTGAGCCCAGGTCCTTGCGCACTGTAGTGTGTGCACTTAACCAGGTGTGCCAACGCCTGATCCCCTATTATTTCTATAACTATCTCTATTTACATATATTTGCCCTTTTTTAATTAATTAATTAATTTTTATTTATTTTTCCTTTTGTTGTCCTTGTTGTAGTTATTATTGTTGTTGATGTTGTCATTGTTAGATAGGACAAAGAGAAATGGAGAGAGGAGGGGAAGAGAAAGGTGGAGAGAAAGAGAGACGCCTGCAAGCCTGCTTCACCGCCTGTGAAGCGACTCTCCTGCAGGTGGAGAGCCGGGTGCTCGAACCGGGATTCTTATGCTGGTCCTTGTGCTTCGCGCCATGTGTGCCTAACACGCTGCACAAGGGCCCGACCCCCTATTTGCCCATTTTTTCTAAGGTCATGCCTTCTCTCCCTGCCTAAGTCACACCTACACTGGTTACTACTTCAGAATGTCCTTCCTTTTTTCCTCTTCTCTCTCTGGGTCCTGATAGAATTGGAGTTCAGAGCCCTCTGGTCATCTTCTCCTAACATTTATCCCCCTCTGGGAGTATAGACCAAAATTCCAAGGGAAAATCTTAATTATACATATTCTGAGAGAAAATGTCACACTTTTTTTTTACAATGCAATAGCATGTCTTAATAATAAAATCCCATAGTTTAACTAGTGTTTAGGGTAGTATTTAATTATTTGGTTAGGGCCCAAATATAAAAATTTAATTTTAAGCATGAGCCACATTTTTCCCTGAGGGGGGAATCACTTAAAAGACATTTCTATCCAATGGAACAAACTTACATACTTAAAAAATTTACTAGCCCCTGATTAACAGATCATGAGAGCCAAACTATTAGGTTTCCCTTGGAACAGGCAAGATTTCTACATCTTCAAGAGTAACTAGTCTGATGCCTTAAGCAAAGACTCAGGTTATTAGGTAACCATCTGTTCATAGCCTCATACCAAACATCACTGAGAAAAGAAACAAAAACCAGAACAAAATTCCTTTTATGTACATGACTTCAGTTGATTGGTTTAGCCAGCCTAAAGATATGGGTTCTGGTTTGATCAAGAAGCTATAAACCTTCCAATTTTGGCCACTCACTACACACGAGTAGCAATAATGATTTTACTGCTCATAAAAACATACAATGATTTTATTTCACTTCTGTTCATTAAAACCTGTCCCCAAATTCCTTTTTGTGGACATTGTTGGGTTTATTAAGCATAATGTTGGCTTTATTAAAGAGATAAGAAAATACTTATTTGGGCATGACACGTTTTTCAGAAAGAGAGAGAGAGAAAGAAAGAGGGAGAGAGATAAAAGCAGAAGCATTCACATTCACCCAGGTGATCAAAGGTAAGAAACAACTCTAGTATAAAGAAGTCCAAAAACTCCACAAAGGTGAATGGAAAATTCTTTATGGAGTGTTCTGTATTACAACAGTGGCATATGAGATATCTCTGAAGAATTAAAGAAAGTTGAAGAAAGGGGAAGGGAACCAATTACCATTCCAGCAGATATGAGTAAAGCAGTCAGAGAAAAAGAAATGTCATTAGCCCTCTATCTCCAAGTCAGCAAATCCCAAATCTCTAAACCTCAAATATTTCCTACCAGTGAAGGAGGAAATGGCAAAGTATATAATTGACATGAGCACTACTTAGTAAAGGTGAAGGAATAAAAATAAAATCCAGCCCCGAGTAAATGAAGGTGAAAAGGTCATCATCAGAGGACACAGAGCCCCACTCAACAATTCAGAAAATATCACAATTAAGAGGTTAGGGCAAGGTTGTGCATCAAAACAATACTCAGAAATAAAGATCTGGCTTGAATGCAAAGTACAAAGCACAACACCTCTGCCATACCTCAAAGAAAGTCCTAGCTAAGGAGGAAGCTTTGTTTGGCTCTCATTCCAGGGAACCTATTAACTACTTCCCCCTATACTCTCAAAAGTGCCCTGCACTGGATGGTGAATTATAGTCTCCTGATAAACAGCTTATGTTCAGTTTGCTCCTCAAAGACTAGGACCTTCATATTGCTCATTAGCTCTCCAACTTCCATACTTTTTTTTTTTACTTCACACAGACAATTCTTCATCTCCATTCCTCTGTTCTTGTTAGCACATTTTTGGTTTGTTTGTTTTAGAATAAATTTTCCTGCTCAAAGTGTTTTATGGTTTCTTCTTCTGATTTTCTTGACCAGGAAAGATATATAATCAGGAAGGGAGAGGGAGGTTAGAAACAGAGGTCAAAGACTCAAAGCTCTCTGAGTTTAAAGGCTGGTTAGAGAGAGAATACAAGTGAGAAATGTCAAAGAGTAGGAGCTTGAGGAGGAATATTATGTGTAAAGAATCTTTCCTTTCCCCCTCCTCTTTCACACCACAGAACAAAAACAGAATAAGGATGAAATGAAGAAAGGGAACATCGAAGAAAGAGAGCGAGGGAGGAAGGAAGGAAGGAAAAAAGAAAAGAGTACTAAGTGATTAGATGGTGAGAATCTGGCCTGCATATATATCCATGGCTCCCTGTCATCCCTGTCATGTGAGGTACAGATACCAAGTCACTAACTTCACACGAATCTGACTCATCCTGGTTCATATGAGGGAATAGCCAGCTGTCCTGTGCCGGCCACTGGTATACTAACTCTCTATACTAACTCTAACTCTCTCCACCACTCTGAAGCCAAATCTCCTGCTGGGCGAGAAGGCACCAAGGAGGCTCTCAAGTTAGCAGGATTCCCCAGTCTGTGTGTCAACAGCCAGTGACAATTAAGTCTCACTTCTCCTCTAAGCTGTTCCATTAATTTTACAACTGATTTTAAAAAGGAGAGGACAGGGAAGATGATGATTATCATTCTGACAACTTGCAATTGTGAGTTTAAACTTCCTACAGAGTCTCTAGTGGGATATTTCTTAGTAATGCAAGGTGGGGAGGGGTGGGGATGGCAGCAATATGTACAAGGAGAGCCACAGAAGCAGCGTTCTCAGACAATAGAAACTAGACAGCCCTGGACAGACTCTACGTGGGTCTCTACCTGAGTTGTTCAAGTAAAAGGGGAAATGGAATGAAGAGGAAATGTAAGCATGTTGTCAGTATCTGTGCATGAAGGCAGTGACCAGGGTTCAGGAGTAATGACTAATACAAGGGAGAAGGGTGGCAAGACTGGTGCCAACTGACTCTCCACAGAAGACTTTTCAGGAAGGTGAAAGCATGATGCTTAGAAAGTAGAGAAGTTGGCACATGCCAGGCCTGGCTCTAGCCCTGGAGCTCAGTGAGTTTGCATCAATAAGTGTGCTTTAGAAGAGATAACAAGGCAGCAAACAGCAATCTCTGGGAAAGAGTTAAACTTGACTTAAGGCAAAAGACAGAATGCTTTGAATAAAGATAGTACAAATATGCAAATACCACTACTCCAGAGAGCATAATGGAAAGAGAGGTTCCAAGGTGGTGTGCAGAAAGTAGAAACCAAGGGGGCCAGGTGGTGGAGCATATGTTACTAGTGCAAGGACCTGGGTTCAAGCCCGCCATCCCCACCTGCAGAGGGGCAAAGCTTCACGAGTGGTGAAACAGTGTTGCAGGTGTCTCTCTGTCTCTCTCCCTTTCTATCTCCCCCAACCTCTCAATTTCTGGCTGCCTCTATCAAATAAATAAAGATACTAAAAAAAATTTAAAAAAAAAAGAAGTAGAAACCAAGAAGAGTTGGGGAACAAGCTGTCTCATTCTATGCCATCGGACCGACGGCTGGGAAATAATTTTTTTAAAAAAGACTTGTACATACCATAAACACTCTATAGAACTTAAAACATAAATTCATGCACATGTGCCAATCTTTTGATGTCAGGCCAAGGCCTGCTCCCTGCATATGGCTCTGCTGATTGGAGTATGCATCTTTTGTCTAACATAAGCCACATCTTTTAGTCTATGATTTCCAGTTTTTAAATTTTTTTTTAATTTCTTTAATGGGGAGAGAGAACCTGAGGATACCTGAGAAACAATCCACATGCACAGCCCAGTCAGATTTTTATACCTCTACTCAGGATGTCCTAACATACCCTGGCTCACACCTTTTGCAGAGATCTCTGAACCTTCACATCTCTTGTGGGCCCTTAAGTAGATCCACTGTCCTCATTCCTTTTAGCTTTGCCACAGAAGAAATTGGCTGGAAGTCCTCTTTCACTGCTTACATGGCCTTCTCATTTGGGTTTTTCTGCCAAGTAACTGGAGGTTCAAATCTACACTCCCACTCTCAACCGCTCTCATTCTCTCTTGACTTGGCCATCAATCATGAGAGAAGAATCCACTGAGAACTTTGTACCACTCCCACTCCCACCCCACCCTCACCTTTGGGAAAACAAGCTGCCTTCCTGAACAGGTGGGGGTCAGGGGAAGACAGCCACAGAGCAGCCCAGCAGCATCTGGCAGGTGAAACAACTCCAACTTACTTTTTTGGTGCACTTTTTGACAGTATTGATCAGTTCCTGCATCACTAGGTCGACACTCTTCAAAGAAGGCCCTTTCAGCTTCACGATTTGCTTTTTGACTATTGCTTCGAATGCCATGTCTGGAGTAAACAACCCTGTCCTAGATGTGGGAAAGAAATCACATCTGACTTTAAAAATCAAGTTATATCCAATGCTCTGGAAAATTCTGACGGTACCACTTAAAATAACCACCTAGCATACAAGTTTTAAAATTACACAATGCTTGCTTCTATCTGTAGTATCACCTATAAATATGACCTTTAAATTACCTGAAATATTACCTATTCTATAATCAATGACATTCTGTACATCATATAAAAATATTTCTCCAAGCATTTTTTTTTATTTTGAATATAGAGACAGAGAGAAGGAAAGGAGAGAAAGAGAGAGGGAGAGAGAGAAAGAGAGAGACTGAGACTTGCAGCACTGCTTCACTGCCCATGAAGCCTTCCTCTTGCAGATGGGGACCAGGGTCTTGATCCAGGGTCCTTTGTGCATAGCGGCATATATATCCTACTGAATGTGCCACCTGCTGGCCCTCTCCAAGTGTTTTCATGGCTTATAATGTAGCCTTTAACTAATACTTTGTTTCACATCACTCTTTCACAATAGAAAGAAATGCTGCAGTAGAGATGATGTTCTACATTCATATTTTTATCTTTAAGTCTTATAGAAGCCCCTCCCACCCCTGTTCTTTGTGGAGGAGGAACAATCCTCAGTGTTTGAACACTAACAGTGCTGTTCCTAGACTACACAAGCCACTCTCTCCCAGGGTAACTGCATTAGAGTTAGTTCCCAGGCTAAGGTCCTGGGGTGCTGAAGGAAAAAGAAGATAAAGTTAAGCTTTCTTGGGAGCCAGGCTGCCAAAACGACATTGTGCATTTACAAAAATAAGCAATAACTAAACTAGGAAGTATCTCTTCATTTGGCCATAATTAATTCAAATTGGTATCACAGCAGTGCTTTTCATATGCTGCAAGGCTCTCAGGGAAAACAGATGTGTATACATTTGAGTTTCATAGAAAGAGAACAAGGGGGCAGGGGTAGATAACATAATGGTCATACAGTATAATGCCCGAGGCTTTGAAGTCCCAGGTTCAATCCCATGCACCACCATAAGCCAGAGCAGATCAGTGCTCTGGTTTAAAAAAAGAAAGAAAGGAAGGAAGAAAGGAAGGAAGGAAGGAAGGAAGGAAGGAAGGAAGGAAGAAAACAAAACAAGAAAGTGATAGCTCAGATTTAAGTAGAAGGCCCATGGAGAGCTACCATAAGAGCCCCCTCGACCCTCAGCACAGGCTATACCCCAAAACCTATTATCCCCAGGCCTTGACACTGGATCCCCTGACCCTATACTTTACTTACTGCCTCTCACCTCTGTTTGATAATAACCCACCTCCTCCTCCCACCACCACCTCAGCACTCAACTCTACCTACATCTTTAGAGAAATATTTTTACTACTTCCCTTACATCTTATTCCATGCCCTCACCAAGCACTGTATGTGCCCCAGATTTCTAACTGCAGGGACCACACTTTAATGAAGTTGCAATTTCTACTCCTTGGATATAGAATAAAATCCACACTGTTTAGTCTAACACTAAAAAGGCTCCCCTGTCTAACCCAAATTCTCTTTTGTAGTTACTTCCTTCCTTGCTTCCATGCACCCAATGTCTTAGCCAAAACAGGCTATTTGCCTTTCCACAAACATATTCCTCTGGATATCTGAGGTCTCTGCCTCCCTCTGGGATGTTTGTTTCACCTTTCTTGTAATTTCAGCCTGTCCAAATCCCACATGTGCTTCAAAGCCCAGATGAAAAATGACTACTTCCTTCCCCCGTCCTGCCAGGACAGGTCTTCCTTCTCTGAAGCCCAAAATCCTCATTGCAATACAGTTCTGAGCACAGAGTTCAGGAATGTACATTCAAGTGTGAGACATCTTGTGCACCTGTCCACCACTAAACCTGTGTTCACACTCTCCTCTGCTGAAGTCTCTTCTTCATCCTCCTGCCTCAACAATTTACCTCACCTTACCTCTGTATCACATCTCAGTATACACTCACAAAACAGCTTTTGTTGTTGTTGTTGTTGAAATCATTCTTGTTCTATCAAGGTCTATCTCAAAAACAAGCACCTTGGGGTAAAGGAAGTGCCCTGGTGGTAGAGCATGTGTGGTCCTGCATGTGTGAGATCCTGGCTGGGCTCAAGTCCCAACACCTCATAGAAACCAAGAAAGATCCACCTGCAGGGGAGAGGCTTCACAAGAGGCGAAGCAGGGCTGCAGATGTCTCTCTGTCTCTGTCTCCCATTCCTCTCTCAATTTCTGTTTCTGGAACATTTATCTCTGGACCACTCGGTGGTTTCCACTCGCTTGGGCAAACTCAGAACAGCCAGCAGGAATAGCCAGCGGGCGGGAGGCGAGGCGCGGAGCTGCTGTTTCCACCTGGTTAAACAGCCAGCCAGCCGGCTGCGCCCAGACAACCCCGCGCACCGCGCCCACAGCCCCGCAGCCCGCAGGAGGCTGACGCCAGCACACAGGAGCCCGATGCCACCATGCAAGAGCCCGATGCCAGCACGCAGGAGCCCGATGCCACCACGCAGGAGCCCAATGCCAGCACGCAGGCCAGCCCACAGGAGCCGGCTCTCCACCGTGTGGCGCAGGGCACTGGACGTGTGATCCCTCCATGCTGCTCAGCCACTGCGAGCAGGGCAGCAGACATGGCAGGGCCATGGGGCAGGGCCGCAGCAGCCTATCATGGCCGCCACCCCTGGGCACCTAGACCCACGCCTTCTACAAAGCTGGCCCACCTGCCCTCTTGCTATAAATTCTGGAACGATCCCGGACCTCCTGGACCCCCGGGCTCCCTGCCGAAACTGGGCACACAAGATCTCCAGCTGCCGGTCCGGTCTGAAGGCAGACAAGCTAGAGTACGCAGAGATTTGTGCAGAGATCGCAACCTGCAATTCCTAGAAGTAAAGCTGCGCGGGAAGCCACCTCCGGATGGTGAAGCCCTCCCCCAACAACTAAGACAGTACATATCTAAATTCGTGTTTAAAATGACATGTCTTTGTAACAAAGGTTTCTCTCCTTGTGCATTAATGACCATGTTTATGTGTATGTTTAAAGTTTGGTAAACAGTAACTTTAAGGCTAAATTCTTACTAGTCAAAGTTAAATGAAAAAGGGTTTCAACGTAATTCTCATAAAGATAAAATTAACTTACATTTAAAGTCTGATGTAAAAATTAGTTAACAATCAATATATTTTAACTAAGTTGGTCCAAACAAAAGGTTAAATAGACTTGTTGATATGTAAAACTCTTCATTACCTTCTCTATTAGAAATGGTAGATCACACAATGGCTATGCTAATTATTCTCATGCCTGAGGTTTCCTTTCCTACGCACAACTCCATCTTGAATGGGTGTAACTAAAGGTTAAAAGACGTTGTTGATATGTAAAAGTCTCAAATTCCTTCTCTATTAGAAATATGCTAATAACAAGTTTTGTTTCATAGTAAGTAAATTGCAGCCAGCTGCCTTTGGGACTCTAGGCCATTCCCCGCCCCCATGCAAATGCCCGTCGAGGCAAGTACGCCCCCCAGAGGCAAGAAAGTATGCCCCCCAGAGGCAAGAAAATACGCCCTCCAGAGGCAAGAAATGTTTTTTTAAGTTGATAAAGTTTTGCCCACAGAGGCAAAATGGCCCCCTCAGGCCTTCCCTTGGCAGCACACTGGTTCTTGTTACTTGCTTGCATGTTTCTCCATGTTTGTGCCAGTTTCTTTTTTAAAAATGCCTGTATGATAGAGGTTTCTGTTCACCCCACACCCTTGATACTGTAGTCATTTAGTTAAAAAGAAAAGGGGGAATTGTTGTATGCTTTACATTGGGTTGTTCTAGTTCTCCCCCCGAAGAGAATTGGATCAGTCCAGTTAGTTTCGCGGGCCCACTTGGCCCCGCCCCTGGGAACCCCGAGAGAGGGTTTCAGAGTTCCAAAGTTGGAGAGGGAGAGAGTAAGAGAGAGTGCTTGCGCTGCCGCAAAGAGACAGCAGAGTTCTGTTTGGTGATTAGTTTGTCTTAGTTTATGAATCGTTGTTCCTGAATAAAGAAATACAGCTTCCCTGCCCAGCCGTGTGTCTGGTCATCTCTGTTACCCGCCCGTGAAGCTAGCCCGGCCAGCAAGAGCCTCCGAAGAATTTTAACAACACTCTGCCTCTATCCAATAATAAATACAAAATGAAATATTTTTTTTAAAAAGAAACCAAGAAAGAACAGCACTATGACCTGTGAGTTTTTCCTTCCCTATGGTCTCTCTCTCATTAAAGGAAGAGGAGAAGAAAAAAAAAGAGGAAGTGAAGAAAAGAGGAGAAGAAGCTACCTTCATTAATCATACACAGTATTGGGGCCGGGTGGTGGAGCACCTGCTTGAGCGCAAGTATTACAATGTACAAGGACCTAGGTTTGAGCCCCTGGTCCCCACCTGCAGGGGGAAAGCTTTGCAAATGGTGAAGCAGTGTTACAGGTGTCTCTCTGTCTCTCTCCTTCTCTATCACCCCCTTGCCTCTTGATTTCTAGCTGTCTTTATCCAATAAAGAAAAAATTTTTAAATCTTACACAGTATTGCCCCACAGTTTCAGCCAAAACTCATCTGGCCCGTCTCTGTGTGAGTAGGATGACCAGTGTATAGCAGGCCTCCCTCCCCAGTGAAGTACCAGGTTCTACAGAACAGGGGCCCATTCACTGCCAAAGCTCCCTTTAGTGCAGAGTACAATTATTTTGGTTCTTTCATTGAAAAAGACTGACTATGAAGGTGTAGGAAGCCACTACCAGTCCAAATTAGGGGCTTCCCTTTCGTGACTCCCACCTCTTCAGGCCACACTGACCAACAGTGAAAAACTACTTCTCTAGCCATTCTGTAAACATTCACTCTTTTTTAGGAAGCAGAACTGAAGACAGAGGAAGTGGGAATCACTTGCCTGATGCCGTGTATGTTTTTGATTGCATAGCTTATTTCCCTCCGCAATTCCTTCTCATTGAACTCCATCTGCAGAGGCAAATCAAGCCAGGTTATGACACTTAATTCCTTTGAGTAACAAAACCGTTTAATATTAAAGAATAAGAATAATCTGGATACTCTTCTTTCCTAGACTAACCCAGATGGTCAAAACATCTGTCTAGATTGAGTTCAAGCAATATAGATCTCTGGGGACTTCTGGGAGTGTCACTACAATGAATTTAACTCTGTAGTGGATAAGGCATGTTGTGCATAAAGGATGCCTGCTGAACTAGGTCTAACCATCCATTCGGATTTTTTTTTCTTTTTTACCTCTAGGATTATTGCTGAGGTTTGGTGCTAGCACTATAAATCCACTGCTACTGGCAGCCATTTTATCTTTTCTTTTTTGTTTGTTTCCATTTTATTTGATAGGACAGAGAGAAATTGAGAAGGGAGGAGGAAATAAGAGAGGAAGAGAGAAAGATAGACACTTGCAGACCTGCTTCACCACTTGTGAAGCGTCCCAGCAGCAGGTAGGGAGCAAGGGGGGGGGGCGGCAAACCCGGTTCCTTGCATGGGTCCTTATGCATATTGCTATGTGCGCTTAATCGAGTATACCGCCATGGGGCCACCCTGGCCATCCATTTGGAATCTGTAATTCTTCATTCTTTTGCTGGATGCAGTAAACATAGTCACAGATGAGTGTGTACAGCAGAGTGTCACCTGATGCACAATAGCAGCCCAAGCCAAGCTCCACAGCGCTTCTCTTTTCTCCCTGGTCCCTTTCACCATCGGCTCAAGGACTCTTTGTAAATGGAAATTAACAATATTTTACCAATCCAACACCAGATACGTGCCAGATAAAGTTTTTCCCAGAGTTCTGGGTACTTCAGTTGTGTTTGGAAATAGAATCAAAGTGCCATAGGAAGGGAGGTGAAGAGACCACTCGATTCAGCCCGATTCCCAGGCTCTGATTATCTATTTCCTCCTGACTTTATGCCACAGGATAGAACCCCTTTGGCCCTCAGCTGAGCCTTTGCAGCGCTTCCCTTTCTTCGTTGGAAAACTTCCTCCCCTACTTAACTTGCTGCTCCTTCTTCCAGGCTCCCCTACATTCTTGGGCTAAGATTCAAGTCCGAAGGCTGTGTTTCCATAGTGCCTGGCACTGGAGCTGATCACTCTACTTCACACCTTCTAATGAAGCACTCTGTTTACCCATCCACCTCCCACACCAAGACATAAGCACCCGCCTCTGGGTTTGAGGCAAGTGGCAGTCTTTAAAGTTCGTCAGCTACCCATCCTAGCGGCTTTCCCTCCTTCACTCTCATCTACTGGGCACTCGGCTGTGCAAGCTGAAACCTCAGGCGCTATTGTGAATCTCCTCTTTCTTCCACCTCTCACACTGATCCCAGCCCACCAGCCCTCTCCCCAGAAGCCCACCTCCAACCATTTCTCTCTCACCCTCGAGAGCCATGGTTTCCAAGAACCTGCACCTAGTTATGTGCTCATGACTTTGTATTCTTCAAGGAGACTCCTCCCCCCAGACAATTAGGTAAGCTTCAGATCCCAAAGGAAGTGAATCCTGCTCTGTACCCCAACACATACACACACATTTCATTGGCCCTTCTACAATGCAGCTCACATGAGGGTCTCTTCCAATCCTCCACCAAATCACCTCACGCTTTATCTGAAAAATCCTCCTCTGGCTTCCCTTTCCTCACAGCACTCAGATCCAGGCACCGCCTGCCTGTCATCTCACTCTCCACTTCATCAACTCGGCACTGCTGACACAGATTAGGTGCTCAAGACACATTATGTTTTACTTTATTTATTTTGACCGGAGCACTGCTCAGCTCTGATTTATAGTGGCTCTGGGAATTGAATCTGGGATCTAGGAGCCTCAGGCAAGAAAGTCTTTTTCATAACAATTATGCTGTTTCCCCAGCCTCAAAACACACTTTAAATGAAATAGACAATATATAGGCATCACAGGAACCCAATGAGCATGTGATAGAATCACTGAAAAATCACCTGATCCCATTAAGTATAGTCAGAACAATCAGTAAGATGGTGTGTGTTTCTTTGGTTTCTGAGTTTGAAGAGTTTTGCCCAAAGGGACACTGAGGTCCCACACCACCATAGCAATGTGTCATGAAAGGTGGTATAGAATGGACTATGGAAAACAGAGGAAGGAGGAGGAAATAACCATGGGGACTAACCTTTACTATCTCAAAAGGGAAGCGTTCATGGAAAATACGATTGATTTTCGCACCCCCTGAGAGCTCCAGGGTATCTACTTGATCCCCCGATCCTTCAATTCGTTTTTCAAAGTCCACAGCAAATTGCTGAACCATCCTACATTTGTGTGAGAGAAAGAAGTTCAAGTTAAATGTCACAAGGTTCTACAGTCTCATTGACTTGAGTCACCAGGAGATATTTTTTCTGGGAGTTCTTAGTGCCCTCTACTGACAGAGTTAATAATCCACATTCTTCATTCAAATTGAGTCCATAGGACACACATTATGAAGACTTAGTCTACCCATTTCATTAGAATATCTATTCTAAATATCTGTTATTAAATACACTCTGTCTGTTTTATGGTTGTAACCATAAAATGGCACTTAATGAACACTTCACGTTTGGCAAAATAGCTCATTTGGGTAAAGCATCATGCATGTGACCCAGACTCAAGCCAAACTTCCACAGCATTGAATAAAGCTCCAGAGCTGTAGTCCTCTCTCGTTCATATCTCTCTCTCTCTCTCTCTCTCTCTCTCAACCCAGGGAAACCCTCAGTGATGACAAAAAAATTCAATCAAAAAATTTTAAAGTTACAGTTAGCAATAAGACGGTATATAGAATAGCTCTGAAGACATCAAACTCCCTCAGTGTTTCAGATTCTCCACGGAGCCCCTCAGACTGTGTCAGCAGCTTCCCGCCACCTAATATCTCAGCCTCAGTTTCCCTTCTATACACCTTTCCCAAACAATCTCAAGGGTTGTCATAGTTTCAAGTGTTGTTAGAAAACAAGCTTCTGGGATCCTGGCAGTAGCACAGCGGGTTAAGTGCAGGTAGTGCAAAGCTCAAGGACCAGCGTATGGATCCTGGTTTGAGCCCCCGGCTCCCCACTTGCACAGGAGTCGCTTCACAGACAGTGAAGCAGATCTGAAGCAGGTGTCTATCTTTCTCTCCCCCTCTCTGTCTTCCCTTCCTCTCTGTCCTATCCAATAACAATGGTATCAATAACAACAATAACAATAGTAACAGCAACAAGAACAACAAAGGAAACAAAAATGGGGAGGAAAAATAGCCTCCAGGAGCAGTGGATTCGCAGTGCCGGCACTGAGTCCCAGCAATAACCCCGGAGGCACACACACAAAAAAAGCTTTTCCAAAACCTTCATTTCCAGTTCTTTTTTTTTTAAAGACTTTTTTTTAATATTTATTTTATTTATTTATTCCCTTTTGTTGCCCTTGTTGTTTTATTGTTGTAGTTATTATTGTTGTTGTCATTGTTGGATAGGACAGAGAGAAATGGAGAGAGGAGGGGAAGACAGAGAGGAGGAGAGAAAGATAGACACCTGCAGACCTGCTTCACCGCCTGTGAAGTGACTCCCCTGCAGGTGGGGAGCCGGGGTTCGAACCGGGATCCTTATGCCGATCCTTGTGCTTTGCGCCACCTGCGCTTAACCCGCTGCGCTACAGCCCAACTCATTTCCAGTTCTTAACCCTCATGTGCACTGGATAGCCTCACCAACCACAGGACATATGTCTCCTCTTAGATTCCTTGAACTCAGCATACTTCAACTTGAACCCTTTTTTTTACCTACTGTTTTAAAAGCACAATAAAAGTGGTTATTGGTTAGACTTATAATAACAGAACAAGATCAATCAATAGTTATTCTTCAAGAAAATATAGCTTTAACTGTATGTCATGGTATAGTATACACAAAGTCTCATACATTTCCTTTGCCTCTCCTGCTAAACCTAGAAAATAAATAAATAATAGTCTCATGCAAAAGCAGGTGCAGACATGTGTCCAGCTGCACAGAATGGGGAAGGGACTCACTGCAATAAGGCTTTAGTCTTCCGGGTGGGGTCTTCAGGCTTGAAGTTTTTGTAGGCTTCTACCTCATGTTCAATAGAGAGCAGCTGTCCCTGGAGTTTATTCCGGAAGTTTGGGAGGGTGTCTTGAATGTGGTTGGTGAGTTGCTAAATGAAGCAAAACAAATTCATATAGCCATAGAACAAATCGAAGATGAACTCATGAGACAAAAAACAGTCTTGGCTACTTCCCTAGTATTGCAAACTTTAGAAACTATATCTACATGTAAGCCAAACTGTGTGGGTGGGTATTGAGAAAAAACTCCAGTTTACCTATGGCAACATTGAAAAGATCTTCAGGTAGGCTCACTCTCCAGGACTACCCTATACACATTGATAATGACACACAACTGTGCGAGGCAAAGAAAACTCAGTAGCTAAGTAAAGTCACTGAGGTTTTATGAAAGAAAGTATGTAGATGATGGAGCAGGTGATTAGGGAAAGAGATGGTAGGGAAAGAGATTATCAAAAAAGTATCTTAGATGAAAAGCAATGACTACTTCACAGGATGTATTGTTTTTAAATTTTTTTTTAATTTTGAGGCCAGTGGTGGTATACATTACAATGGGTAAGGACCTGAGTTTAAGCCCCTGGTCCCCACCTGCAGGAAAGAAGTTTCATGACTGGTGAAGTAGTGCTACAGTTCTCTCTCTCTCTCCTTCTTTCTCTTTCTGTATTTCCCCCTTCCATCTCAGTTTATCTTTGTCTCTATGCAATAAATGAATAAAGAAAGAAAATACCAAAAATAAAATCTTTAAAAATATTTTTAATTCTTTGGGAGCCAGGCGACGGCGCAGCGGGTTAAACGCACATGGCGCGAAGTGCAAGGACAGGGTCAGGATCCTGGTCCAAGCCCCCCAGCTCCCCACCTGCAGAGGTGGGTCGCTTCACAGGCGTGGAGCAGGTCTGCAGATGTCTTTCTCTTCACCTCTCTGTCTTCCTTTCCTATCTCAATTTCTCTGTCCTACCCAACAACGACAGCAATAACAACAATAACTATAAACAACAAGGGCAACAAAAGGGAAAATTTTTTAAATAAATAATATTTTTAATTTGGGAGCAAACTAATCCTAAAAAAAATCATAAAAAAACTTTTAACAAGAAATTTAACTGGGTAATTACAAATTGAGCTCTCAAAAATAGGCCCTAAAACATCAACTTCTCAAAGACACACGTTTTTTTTTTTTCATTGTGAGTAGATATGTGATAATGCAGGCGCACATTCCTAATAAGTAGGTGCATCTTCTGAACTCTGCTCTTTTCTAAATATCCAGGTGAATTCTAGACACTTCACATAGTAGTAGTGTGAACCAAAGGAGTCATGGTTTTTCTTTTTTCTTAATTCCAATCATTTAAGTTGAATGTCTTGTTAGAGGTGTGGGGAATCATGAATTCAAAAACAAGAAATCTAAATCCCAGTACTCACACATTTCATAATTTTCTGTGGTGCTTAAAAAAACATTATTGGGAGTCAGGTGGTGGTAGCACAGTGGGTTAAGCGCACGTGGCACAAAGCGCAAGGACCAGCATAAGGATCCCGGTTCAAGCCCCTGGCTCCCCACCTGCAGGGGAGTTGCCTCACAGGCGGTGAAGCAGATCTTCAGGTGTCATTCTCTCCCCCTCTGTCTTCCCTTCCTCTCTCCATTTCTCTCTGTCCTATCCAAAATGGCGACATTAATAACAACAACAATAACTACAACCACAATAAAAAAGGGCAACAAAAGGGAAAAAAGAAATTAAAACAAAAAAAATTTTTTAAGACAGTAATAAAAAAGAGAATTCTTACCTGATTGAGGACCTTCTGCAGGTGTGGTGTCCCCATCCGATCAGCAATATGCCGGTAAGCTGGATGTGAGAGAAAGAACTTCCTCTCTGCCAACATGGCAGCCTTAATGTCCTTCTTCCCATCAATGTCTTTCTGGCTTCTGTTCACCACCCCAACGTAACCTGAAACAGAACACACATCATGTATGGCAGGGCACTCTTTGCTGCTGCTTCTTGGAGGATATGTAAAGGACATATGCAACAGGCTGAATACAAAAGGCAAACTCATTTTTAAGATCTGAAGAACAGAACTCTTTCACAACTCAGTTGGGTATATCAAAAACTAATAATATATGAAGGCCAACTTATTTGGCTGATAATCACTTTGGTGTATCATTTAGCAAAGATCTTTTGCCCTTGAAAGCTGTGTGCATGTTAGTAGAGTATATCACTTAGCAGTTTTGCCATATATCAGGCAAACCCATGAGTCAGACTTAAACCAGACAGCATATTTATGCCATCTATGGTCAATATTTATGCCCTCCCTTCAAGCTCCCTCCTTTTCCTGTTTACCTAGTCCCATTATTTAAGGAATAATTCTTCCTTTGGGCCTCTTTGAACACATAACTTGAGGACATTGAGCCACTCTGTAAGAAGTGTAATTCATCATAAACCCATCACTCATAACTGAGGAGACATTGAAACCAAGCTGCACTAATCTTCCAGTTGTCTCTGGGCCCCCATCCCCAAGGAAATCCTGCAGAGAGCATAGTACTTTACCCCTGCGGAGAGGCAGCAGTTTATTCTCTAAAACATCCCTGGCATCTGTTCCTTCATCCATCAGATCCAATTTGGTGATGACTCCAATGGTTCTCAGACCTGCAACACAAACAAAATCAGCGTTACTACTGCACTGCAGAAGGTTAGCATACTTTACAGACATGTGTCCCAATGCTGAGTGCAAGGCACTCAGAGTCCAGGTCTTTTTCCTGGCCCTCTCTGTCTTGCTGGTTTTCTAAGTTACTGCTACAAGCACCTGGTGAATCTCCATGGGATAAGGAAGAGAGTTAAAAACCACCACATTACCATTTCATCAAAATTTGCTTAAATGTGAATTTATTTTTGTACCCTCCATAGAGGGAAATTTCACATTTCAATTTTCCTTACAGGTACCTCACACAAATTGGATGCTTTCGATTTTTATGTACTACATTAAAAATTAAAAAATAATAATAAAAGCTCTGCCTAAGGTAATTAGTCTTTCCAAGTGGAAAACACAGGAACAAAAATATTCAAGGGAACCCCAATAAAAACAGCCCCATCATTCAACAAATGAAGCACACAGAGAGCTTCTAGAACCTGTCAGTATCTCACTTTTAAATTAAATTTTTAGTGATTTAATAATTATTAACAAGATTGTAAGATAACAGGGGTACAATTCCATATAGTTCACACCACTAGAGTTCCAGGTCCCATCCCATTCATTGGAAACTTCCCTATTCTTTATTCCTCTCCGGGAGTATGGACCAAAACACTATATGGGGCATAGAAGGTGAAAGGTTTGGCTTTTGTGATTACTTCTCCACTGAGCATAAGCATTGGCAAGTTGATCCACAACCCAGCCTGTTTCCATCATTCCCTATTGGGGTAAGACTCTGGGGAGGTGAGGTTCCTGGACACATTGGTGAGGTCATCTGCCCAAGGAGGCCAGGATGGCTGTCATGTTAGCATCTACAACTTGGTGGTTGAAAGGTGGTAAGATATAAAGCAAATTATTCATAAACAGGAACTCAATGGAACTCAGTAATGGTTATGCAAAGGTTTTCATGCCTGAGGTTCTGAAGTATCAGGTTCAATCCTCCCCACCATTATAAAACAGAGCTGGTAAAGAAAAGAGAAGGGCGGGGCGGGGCGGGGCGGGGCAGGGCAGGGCAGGGCAGGGCAGGAAAGAAAAAGCAAACCTGAATGTCTGAATGGACACCTAAGGAGATTCTCAAGTAAGAGGCCAAAATAAATTAACACAAAACCAGGCTTTAGCAAAAGAACTTCTATCATAACACACTAACTCATATATTAACAAAAGAGAATTCCAGAGAAAAGACTCCTCACTAATATGCAACTCAATTAAGAGATCATGCCTATCATTTCCTTACATGGTTTTAGAATCTTTCTTTCCTTCTTTCTTTCTTTCTTTCTTTCTTTCTTTCTTTCTTTCTTTCTTTCTTCCTCTCTGTCTTTCTTTCATTCTCTCTCTCTATTTCTTTCTTTCTTTTTTGTTACTAACATTTCCTATTTATTCACTAGACTCTTTCTAATAACTTATGTGTCTATGCTACATTCACATCTCCACATTCAAAATCCACCAAGAAAGATTCAGGAACCCTTTAGACTTGTTCATGAAATGTCCTCACAGTGACCCCCAGTGTTGGTTTTAGTGATGACATCTTAGAGACCTTTCACTGACAAAAGCTTGATGACACTAGCAAGTTCCTTTTCTACAGCACATCTGCTTTGGCTATAGAGCTTTCACATTTTCTTTCAGTTCACTAAGAAAGAAGAGAGTGGGGGGGAGACAGGAAAAGTGAAATCAAGGGAAGGAGGGGAGAGAGGAAGGGAAGAAGGAAGGGAGGGAGGGAAGGAAAGGAAGGAAAACAAAGGAATAAAAGGAACGAAAAAGAAAGGAAAGGAAAGCATTCTAGACAAATAAAGAGCTCCTCAATAGAGCACAAGTTTTACTATGCATAGGGATCTGGAAGCCTGTCCAGCATTACAGGAGAACACCAAGCAAAGAGGGACTTCACAAGTAGAGAAATAGTGCCGTAATGCCTCTCCTATCTACCTCTGCCTCTCTCCTCATTTCTATCTGTAACTAAAAAGAAAAACAAAACTTGACTCAGAGCAGTGATATTTGGGCATAGATGCATACATGATGGTAGAGGAGGACCTAATAGTGGTTGTATTGTTATTTGGAAATGTTATCCATGAACAAACTATTGTATTTTACTATAAACTCTAAACCATTAATCCTTCACTAAAGAAATTTTTTAAAAGGTGAACTTATTGGTAGGTGACAGAGAAAAAAAATAGGTGAGGAAACATCCTAGATTGGTGTATCACACCACAGTAAAAGACTCTGGGGCAAGGGTGTGGGGGGGGGGAGAATACAGGTCCAAAAGGATGAGGAGAGGACCTAGTGGGGGGTTGTATTGTTATGTGGGAAACTGGGGAATGTTATGCATGTACAAACTATTGTATTTACTGTTGAATGTAAAACATTAATCCCCCAATAAAGAAATCAAGAAGAAAAAAAAAACATCCTAGGGGGTTGGGGAGATAGTAGCATAATGATTATGCAAAGTTTTCATGCCTGAGTCTCTTAGGTTCCAGGCTGAGTCCCTGGTAGTACCATAAACCAGAGCTGTGCAGTACTCTGCTATGAAAAAGAAAAGGAAAAAAAAAAAAAAAGCCAAAACCTGGGTCTTGAATGACTGTACACATTGAAAGAAAGATGGAGATGTCAGGAGGAGGCTCAGCAGGAGAGGGTCTACCTTGTATGAAGCTCTAAGTTCAGTTCCCAGCATCATATAAACTGGCAAAGTAGAGCACTGATGCCCAGTTCCAGGGGGACAATAAGTGATTTAAGAGTTGTATTTTAGTTTAGTCAGAGTGGCTTTGAGTAATTTGATTGAAATCTTATCTAAAAGGTGTGTGTGTGCGTGTGTGTGTATGTGTGTGTGCGCGCGTGCGAGCACGTGCTTTAAGACTATTAGCTTAAGATACATTGTCTTTTTAAATTTACTTATTACCTAATTCAGTTTTGAGCAATAAACTCTGTGTTTCATGTATGTACAACTGTGAGCCACTTCTTTGGCCCAGTTTTACTCTATATATTTGGTAAGAGAGAGAGAAACAGAAAGTGATTGACTAAATCATAGCTCCACCATGTGTGGAAGTCTAAAAAACAAACAAAAAAAATGAGCTGCTCATCAGGATAGGTGAATATTGTGACATCACAAATAAACTCAAAGTGACCAAAATTATCTCACCAGTATCAGTCAACCAAGTAACCTCACCAGAATCTCTTTCCTTTACTCTTGTAAAATGGAGAACCCCAACCCTATCCTACTTATGGCAAGGTGGGGGAGTTCAGGTCCTGGAACAGGATGGCAGAGGACCTACTGGAGATTGTACTGTTATGTGGAAAACTGGGAAATGTTATGCAGGTACAAATTTATTGCATTTACTGTTGACTGTAAACCATTAATCTCCCAATAAAGAAATTCAAAAACAGAAAGAATTATTTCCTTCTATCTCAGTTCATCATAAGTTAATTTATATAGACCAGATCTATTCCCCGGCTATTTATGCCATCATCAAGGAGACTCACACTGGGCATTTCAGCCAATACCCTCCAGCCTTCACACTCACCTTGAGGATCGACTTCCTTAGCCAGCTTTAGCGCATCTGAGTTGGCAAGATCCGTGTTGGCTGGGGTGACAGCCAGAATCAGACAGTTCTCCCTTGTGATGAACTGCAGGATCATTTCCCGGATCTGATACTCGATATCTGGTGGCTGATCTCCCACGGGCACTTTAGTGATTCCAGGTAGGTCGATAAGGGTTAGATTTAACACTGTATGCAGGGCGAGAAAAGAGGAGTCTCAGACACTCAATGAAGGCAATCATGTAATGTAAAAGATACCATCTGTCTGCCACTTTGGCAGAAGTAAAATAGTCTTCATTTTCTTTTTTTTTAAATATTTATTTTATTTATTTATTCCCTTTTGTTGCCCTTGTTGTTTTATTGTTGTAGTTATTATTGTTGTTGTCGTTGTTGGATAGGACAGAGAGAAATGGAGAGAGGAGGGGAAGACAGAGAGGAGGAGAGAAAGATAGACACCTGCAGACCTGCTTCACCGCCTGTGAAGGGACTCCCCTGCAGGTGGGGAGCCGGGGTTCTAACCGGGATCCTTATGCCGTCCTTGTGTTTTGCGCCACCTGCGCTTAACCCGCTGCGCTACAGCCCGACTCCCAATAGTCTTCATCTTCTACATTGTGCATCTGAATAAGTAGCTGGAGTGTGCAAACTATAAGACACAGAATACAAAATGGTGTTACAATTTTTCCCTGAATTTAGTTATGCTGTACCAAATAGTCATGTTAGCTTAATTCTTTGTTAACTGCATGCTTAACACTTTCCCCAGGGACCTTTCATTTTGGTAGCTAGGGCATTATAATTAAAACACTGAAGAAAAAGCAGAGGTTGTCTGCCCCTCTTGTACATTGACTTCAAATGGGAACTGGCTTTATCTTACACATATCTTTTTCAGTTGATATTCAGGGGGCTAGGATGGAACAGAGGTGATACCTCAGGAAGAGGATACTGAGAAATGTATAAGGCTGCAAGGATCCTATAGGGAAAGACTCAACCAAAGAATCAGATGCCTCTAAGAAAATGTTTGAGGGCAGGAGTAGATAGCATAATGGTTATGCAAACAGACCCTCTTGCCTGAGGCTCCAAAGTCCCAGGTTCAATCCCCTGCACCACCATAAGCCAGAGCTAATCAGTTCTTTGGTAAAAAAGAAATAAAGAGGGAATCAGGTGGTAGCACAGCGGGTTAAGCACATGTGGCACAAAGCACAAGGACCGGTGTAAGGAGCCAGTTCAAGCCTCTGCTCCCCAGCTGCAGGGGAGTCACTTCACAGACAGTGAAGCAGGTCTGCAAGTGTCTACCTTTCTCTCCTCCTCTGTCTTCCCCTCTCTCTCCATTTCTCTGTCCTAACAATGATGACATCAATAACAACAAAAATAGTAACTACAATGACAATAAAAAGGGCAACAAAAGGGAAAATAAATAAATATAAAATTGTTTTAAATATTTGAAAAAAGAAAGGAAGTGAAGGCAGGACTGTTAAAAGGAAGAAAGAGACAGAGAAATAATAAAAGAGACAGAAAGAAAGAAAGAAAGAAAGAAAGAAAGAAAGAAAGAAAAAGAAAGAAATAGAAAGAGAAAGAAAATGTTAGATTCAGGACCTTGCTCATGTGTGATTTCACCAACCCAGAATATTTTTCATTCACCTAGTGAGAGGATGAGACACCAGAGAACTAGATGTTCCTCTGGTGCCATAGCCAACTCCCAGGTGGTGCTGGGGCTCAAACCTGGGCCACACACAAAGTGCAGCCTGGGAGGTGGCACAGTGGATAAAAGAAAAGACACGAGATCCTGGATGTGGTCCTCAGTGCCCCATGTAACAAAATGATGTTCTGGTTCTCTCTCCTACACCACCCCTTCTCTCCTCTCTCTTCTCTCTCACAAATAAATAAATGAACCTTTTTTTGAGTTTAAAAAGCATACTCAATGCTGACATTTCTAGAAGTCCTCAATGCCCACTGCCCCCATAAATCAATCTCTGAACTCTCAGACCATACCTGCTAGGGCAACATTCAAACATTGTCCTAGAAAGCTTTTTGAGAGAAAAAACTGTCATTTCTACAAGCAATATATGTTTGTTCACAAATCAAAACATGCACTCACCATGTGGAGAATAGACACGTAAGTTAATGGGGACAGAGGAAATGCCTTTGTTCATCCCTGTCACCCGGTCTGTTTCAGCTTCAATCTCGTGGCGGACCTCATCAAAATCAGTAAACTTTTTCCCTTTGCAGTGCAGGAATTCAGCATATTCTACAAAAGAAAAATGATCACAGCCTGAAACTCATGTACTCTTGCAATGATGATGAGAAAGTACTATGTCTTTAAGTGCAAATCAGAGTGTCCAGTAGCATACTTTCAGTCACCCCAGCGAGAGGAGAGAGAGAGAGAGAGAAAGAGAGAGAGAGAGTATGGCACAGTTAGTTACTGAGCATCACAGACAACACTTCAGCAACATTCCATATGGCACAATTGCCAAGGAGGCTAAATTCACTAATTCCTCCCCCTCCTCCTCCTCCTCCTCCTCCTCCTCTTCCTCCTCTTCCTCCTCCTTCTCCTCCTCCTCCTCTTCCTCCTTCTTCTCCTTCTTCTCTTTCTCCTCCTCTTCCACCACTTCCTCTTCCTCCTTCTTCTCCTTCTTATTTTTAAACTTTTTTATTGAATGAGTTAATGCTTTACAGTGCAGTCATTGAAACATGAGTATAATTTCATTATGCACCAGAACCCAAAAGTTCCCTTCCTCCTCTCCCTCCTTCTCCTTCCCCAGAGTCCCTCACTAAACACAATCACCAGGCCCAGTTGACACTTCATTTTGTGTTCTCCCTCCCTGTCCCTATTAAGTCCCACTTAGTAATATCATGCAGTATTTGTCTTTTTTTTTTTTTTTGGCTCATCTCACTTAACATGATGTCTTCAAGTTCCATTCAAAAGGATACAAAGGAGATGACTTGATCATTTTTAACAGCTGAGTAGTAATCAACCATGTTTTACCACAGTTTGTTCAGTCACTCATCTGTTGGCTATCTGGGTTGCTTTCAAGTTTTAGCAATTAAAATTATGCTGCTATGAACATAGGTATACACAGATCTCTTCTGATAGATGTTTTTTGTTTCCTTTGGGTAAATCCCCAGAAGAGAAATTGCTGGGCCATACAGTAGGTCTATTCCTCATGTTCTTAGAAATCTCCAGACTGTTTTTCAAAGGGGTTGGACCAATTTCCACTGCCACCAGCACTGCAGGAGTATCTTTCCCCTCCACCCCACATCTTCTCCAACATTTGTTGTTATTGTCCATTCTAAGGTATGACATTCTCACAGGTGTAAAGTAATACCTCATTGTTGTCTTATTTGCATTTCTCTGTGACTTTGACCATTTTTCTTATGTGTCTGTAGACCCTCTCTTCCTTAATAAAGTTTCTGTCCAAATCCTCACCCCATTTTCGGATAGGATTGTTTTGTGGTTTTTGTTGTTGTTGTTTTGGTGCTACGTTTACTGAGCTCTTTATGTATTTTGGCTATTAGTTCTTTATCTGAAGTAGGTTCTCTCACACTTCAGGGTATCTTTCTGTTAGGGTGGTGGTACCCTTTGCTGTGAAGAAACTTTTCAGTTTGATGTAATCACATTATAAATTCACTACTTTTCAAAGGAATAATTAGGTACTAGAAGTCATTTTGTCTTGCTTTATTTATTTTATTTTTCTTCTATCTGATGGTATTGGGTAGTATGCCAGCTCCCCCTGGCTTCTGTCTCTAATCCTGCTTAAGCACCGGTATGGCTGTATGGGATTGGTTTGATCCCACTTAAAGCTGTGGTCTATTTACATAAATCACTTTTACATTTACATAAAGCGCCACCCTCCCTCCAGGGCATTGGTGGTTCAGTGGTAGAATTCTCGCCTGCTCTGCCCCCTCGCCTTGTTACACCCTGATTTTCACCAGTCACTTTTCTCTCTACCCTCTCTACATCACATCCTGTTTACACCCTACTTGGCAAGTATATATAAAGACAGTATTGTGAGTTTTACTTTAGTTTAGCTCGGTTTAGATTGTGCTGCGTCCTGCATGAATAAAGAGATACTACGTACAGCTCAACCATGAGTCCCGGGTCGTCTGTCTCTGCTCATGAAGCTAGTCCGACAGACAGGACAAAAAAAAGTTGAGAAGAGAAGGGAAGATAGAGAGGGAAAGAGAAAGACATTTGAGGGGGGCCGAGCGGTAGCACAGTGGGTTAGGTGCACATGGAGCGAAACACGAAGACCAGCATAAGGATCCTGGTTCGAGCCCCCAGCTCCCCACCTGCAGGAGGGTTGCTTCACAGGCGGTGGAACAGGTCTGCAGGAGTCTATCTTTCTCTTCCCCTCTGTCTTCCCCTCCTTTCTTGATTTCTCTCTGTCCTATCCAACAACAATGACAGCAATAACAATGACAACAATAAACAACAAGGGCAACAAAAGGGAAAAAATAGCCTTCAGGAGCAGTGGATTCATAGTGCAGGCACCAAGCTCCAATGATAACCCTGGAGGCAAAAAAAAAAGAGGAAAAATAGCCTGAAAAATAATAAAAAAGAAAGACATCTGCAGGCCTGTTTCATGATTTGTGAAGCATCCTCTCTGCAGGTGGGGGGGGGGGGCCCGCACCCAGGTTCTTATACATGGTGATGTGTGTCCTTAATAGATAGGTGTACCATTGCCCAGCTTCCTAGAAGTTGTTCATAAGCCATTCAGCTTATTAAGCAATTTAAATTATATACATATAATTTACATTTTTATAATTTATATACAAATATTTAAAAATATATTTTCTGCCTTCGACATGGTAAACCAGACACAGAATCTGACTAGTTAGGTCTAGACACAGATCTAGGGCTCACAGAAAACCTACCACTAACTTCACAAGTCTGTCCTTCTACTGGCATTATTACTCTATTATGATGAAATATTAAATTATAGAAATACAGTTTCTGGAGGTAGAAAGATTTAAAAATAAAGCTTAGAGGGGCCAGGTGATGGCGCACCTGGTTCAGTGCATACATTAAAGTGCTCAAGGACCCAGGTTCGAGCCCCTGGTTCCCACCTGCAGGGGGAAAGCTTTAAGTGGCGAAGCAGTGTTGCAGGTGTCTCTCTATCTCTCTTCCTCTCTATCACTCCCTTCCCTCTTGATTTCTGGCTGTCTATCAAATAAAATAAAGACAATAAAAAAGAAAAAAGGAACAAAGCTTAGTTCTATTTTAAAGGAAGCATTTATAGAATATATTATCTTTAAACTATTCTATTCAAAAAGTACATTTTTTATTACCTTTATTTATTGGCTAGAGACAGCCAGAAATCGAGAGGGGAGGGGAGTTAGAGAGGGAGAGAGACAGAGTGACACCTAAAGCCCTGTTCCACTACTTGTGAAGCTTCCCCCCTGCAGGTGGGGAAAGGTCAAAAAGTGCATTTTATCAAAGAAAAAAAGAATGTTATAGTAAAGAAGACATTTACCTGCAATCTTACAAAAAAAAAATCAGTATGTCGACAAAAGGACAAATTCTACAATAACTATATAAGAACATGGAATTCTGGCTAGCGTAATAGCTTGTTTGTACAATGAGCCTGCTTTGCAATTCACATGAGCCAGGTCCAGTTCTGATCCCCCACCTCTTTGAGGTAGGAAACTATGGTATTGTGGCATCTGCCCTCTTCTCTCTTTCTCTATTTCTTTCTATCTGAAAATGTCAGCCCAGAGCAGTGACACCCTGGAAATGACTATATATTTTAAAGAACACAATATTGGTTGTTGTTTTTTAAAATTCAGTAACCGCCCTCTATCTTATTATCAAGTGCTATAGCTGCGGCCAGGAAAACAGGGAACATAATAAACAACACCACAACTAAAAAGGAAATCTGGTGAGACTAGATCTAAAACACTTAGAGTAAGTAGTTTTAACAAGGGAGGAAGCCTTAAATACCATTTCAGTTGCTGTCATGACTAGAGAGAGAGAGAGCGGCTCCATCAAAGCTAGACTCAGTCAATACATCTTGGAACCAGATGCCAGCCGAGACTGAGCAACAGCTCCACCACTGCCCACAACAGACTCTGAACCACCAGCAGCCACCGCAGCAAAGCAGGCAGGGAGACGGGGTTGAGACGGGCAGCCCCTTGGCTTAAACAGCTGAGCAGCAGCTTGGAGTGCTGAAGACTCTATCACAAAGAAGAAAGTGAATGTAGGCAGCATCAGATAAGGGAAGGTAGAGAGAGGAAAAGAGGATGGCAGCTGTGGTGCTGCTCCCAAAAATAAAGTAGGTATGGAATAAAGATTGGGGAGGGTTTCTCAGTAAGCAAGAAGAAGCAGGTCTGTGGGGGAGTCAGAGAATCCTACTAGACTCACCCCCCCCACCACACCCCCCACACACCACACAGAGAGTCTACTGCCCAGTCTCTGCTAGAACCTACACACTAGCAGAGAACTAGAGCTCTGATGTCTTGGGCCTCCTTTCTTAACACTTTTCCACTGGCTCAGTTGTTGGGCCCAGGAGCTAACTCAGTCCTTACCCAGGGAATGATCTGAGACTGGTCTGAGTTTGGGCTCAAAGTTTACCTCCTTCATGCCTCCTGGAGGCATGGGCCAGCCCTGTCCCAGCTGCTCAAGACTGGGAGGAATGTAGGTTCCTGAGGGGTTCAACAAATTTCTACTTTTACTTAAGAGCTGTAATGATCAAATGTTTCTGATGTTGGAATGAAAATCAGAAACTTCATTTCTGTCCTTCCTGACAATGTGTGTGGGCGTGATTCTATTCCCACCTTATTTTTTTCTCTGATAGTAGCAGGTGCCCCTCTAGGAAATGGCAAGATGGAGCTCATGATCACTCATCCTCCAGTGGTGGGGGTATTCTCAGCAAAGCTCATTGGCTTCACAGTCCAGTCTGGAGAGAGGGCTTCAGTGTTTGACATGTTCTTTCACACGTTTTGCCTGTTTACTTCTAAAATGCTGCTCTATTAGACTGTAAATCTTCATATCTTTTCATCTTATTTGCCCACCCTTGTCTAAGTCAGAAGGTCAAAAGACAAGATTTAAAGAAAAGAAGAGAATAAATCAATTTTTAAAAGGAAAAATAGATGTCATCCCAGAAAGCAAAAATAATAATAATAATAAATAGAAATGAATCATAAATAAATTAGGAAATGGAACTGTACTTTTTCAATTTAAAGCATACTTGAGGACATGGTTATCATGACTGTTTTTTCTTGGAATTAATACAGTTCTGGATCAAGCACTACATTTTCAATTAGGTCACAAATCAATAATTCAAGTAATCCTTTTTATGGTCACTAGATGGCGCCAACTTGCTTTCCTTGCAGATGCTCTTCCCAAAGGTTGCGCAATCCAATGTCATTTTCATATTAGATCTAAACTTATTGCTGGACTTCTGAGAAACTTGTATCTTAGAAATGAGAAATCAGAAATGTTTGTAACCAGATTAAATTTTTATTTATATCTTTTAAAGGACAGACTTGGGAATGCCTGTATTCACTATTCAGCTTTAACCCTGCAACTTGCCAAACTGAGAAATTGTTGATATATCCTGGGGAAAAAAAAATTCTGAAGACCCCACCAATGTGTCCTGGAGCTCAGCTTCCCCAGAAACCCACCCTACTAGGGAAAGAGAGAGGCAGACTGGGAGTATGGACCGACCAGTCAACGCCCATGTTCAGCGGGGAAGCAATTACAGAAGCCAGACTTTCTACCTTCTGCAACCCACAATGACCCTGGGTCCATGCTCCCAGAGGCATAGAGAATGGGAAAGCTATCAGGGAAGGGGGTGGGATATGGAGATTGGGTGGTGGGAATTGTGTGGAATTGTACCCCTCCTACCCTATGGTTTTGTTAATTAATCCTTTCTTAAATAAAAAAGAAAAAAATTCTAACCCTATAAAGCTTAAAATCTAGTGAGGTAAAGCACTAAACAATGTGTTCCAGATGGTTTGTGCTACAGAGAAAACAGAACAGAGTAGGGTGTAAAGGACTAGGGGGCTGTTAACTATTATCTGCTTCAGTGAAAGAGGTTTTCTCTGATAAGATAGTGTAGTATCTCAGTAAAGCCCCAAGAAGTGGACAGAGCAGACCATGCCTTCTAGAAGAGCATCCAGCATCATGCTTTGAATGTGGAGGACAAGTACCCACCAGTTGAAGAACACAGATATGCTTATTGAAGATGAGTCAATGGAAGGGTTTAAGGTCAAAGAGAAACATGGCCCGGGGTTTAAAGAAATAACTGCACAGTGGGACTTGGGCAGTAGCACAGTGGGTTAAGCACATGTGGCGCAAAGTGCAAGGATCAGCATAAGGATCCCAGTTCGAGCCCCCAGCTCCCCACCTACAGAGAAGTCGCTTCACAAGTCATGGAGCAGGTCTGCAGGTGTCTATCTTTCTCTCCCCCTCTCTGTCTTCCCCTCCTCTCTCCATTTCTCTCTGTCCTATCCAATGACAATGACATCAATAATAATAATAACTACAACAATAAAATAACAAGGGCAACAAAATGGAATAAATAAATATTTTAAAAAAGAAAGAAAAAGAAATAACTGGAATATGGGGGCTAGGCAGTGGCGAAGCAGATTAAGTGCACATGGCCTAAAATGCAAGAATCCTGGTTGAGTCACCTGCTCCCCTCCTGTAGGGGGGCCCCTTCACAGAGGATGAAGCAGGTCTACAGGTGACTATCTTTCTCTCCCCCTCTCTGTCTTTTCCTCCTCTCTTGACTTCTCTCTGTCCTATCCAACAACAACTGCTGGAAAATTGTGAGGATGTGGTTGAGCTTGGCAGGGCTTGACTTAAGGGGACATCCATCCTCTCATCTTATCAGACTTATGATCTACATAATCATTGTTTTGCCTGAAAGATACCCACCCATTCCATTCCTTTGATCTTCTTTCTACCCTCAAGACCCTCCCTGCCTCCAGGGTATTATTGATCCCACCAGTTAAAATCCTCACGACAGTTGCTAAGGAAGTTCCTACCTTCCTAGTCCCCTTTTGCCTTTCTCTGCCCCTTTCTTAGCGATTTCCATTTCCGACTTGCCACTTCTGGGTCTGCCCTTTAAAAGCCTGGACTCTCTGATCAATAAATAATTGAATGGCATTGCCTCACCACCATGTGTTTGGTTCCTGAGTCATCTCCCTCGTGTCGCTGAGTGAGTAGCAGCCCAGACTGGCTCCGGTCGAGTTCTCTCCAACCCAGAGAGTACATGCCCCGGAAGAAGCACCCCCACGCTAGCCCGGCATCAACAGCTTCTTCTTCTTCTAGCGTTTGCCCTTCTTCCGTAGCCAGTCAACAGCGTCAGGTTGAGCCTGATGTCTGCTTGTTGCTGGCTTTGAAAGTGACTGGGATCCATGTGGATTCAGTCGGCTAGGAAGGATCGTCAGTTTCCCCAATAAATGGGTACTCACGGGATGCACCATGAGAAGGTCGATCCAATGCATCAACAGCAATAACAACAATAACAAAGGCAACAAAATGGCCGCCAGGAAGGGGAAAATAAGGTGGTCTCCAGAAGCAGTGGATTTGTAGTTCAGGCACTGAGCCCCAGCGATAACGCTGGAGGCAAAAAAAGAAAAAAGAAAAGAAATAACCGGGGCTACTATGCTGAGAACAAACAGTGAGGAATGAGGAAGCTTTTAGCTGTTAGAACAATGGAGGTGAAAGATGTTGGGATTTGCTAGTCAGTTTAAGGTGGGGTGTTGAAGAGAAAGAGAAGTGGAGGAAAACTTGGAGGAGTCTGACCTCACAACAGTAGACATTTGAAACAGCAAAAAGTGAAAGGCTGAAGACTGGGGGTGCCCAAAATTGAGGACTGTAAGTAACAATCAGGAGTTCCCTGGGATCTAGTGAGGCTTTGGTGCCTACCACACACATACTCAAGTGGAGAAATGGGTATAAACATATATAGTTTGGTAGACACATTGTGAGAATAATCCAGAAGGTGGCAGGCAAGTGCTGCTGGAAAAGGGCAGTTTTTCCTAATTAGCACAAAAATGCCTATGGGGCCGGATCCAGAAATGTTTCACCGGGGGTAAGTCTAAGCTAGAGAGCTATATTTGGATTCCATTAAATTCAGACAAGAGAGTACTGTTGTTAAAATTCGGACGGCTCTTGCCGGGCGGGTTGGCTTCACGGGCGGTAACAGAGACGTGGAGACAACGGCTGGGCAGGGCAGCTGTATTTCTTTATTCAGGAACAACGATTCATAAACTAAGACAAACTAATCACCAAACAGAACTCGGCTGTCTCTTTGCGGCGGCGCAAGCACTCTCCCTTACTCTGCCACTCAGGAACCCTCCAAAACTGGAACTCTCGAACTCTGAAACTTTTCCACTGTGGAACTCTCTCTTACTCTGTAACTCTGAAACTCTCGAACTCAGGAACTCAGGAACTCTCGGACTCTCTAACTCTGTCACTCTGGAACTCTGGCGGGTTTCCTTCGGGGCGGGGCCAAGCGGGCCCGCGAAATTTAACTGGACTGATCTAATTCTCTCGGTGGGGGAGAACTAGAACCCAATGTAAAGCATACAACAGAGTACGATCACTATACAGTGAGAGATTTAGTGAAGGATGAGGCCAGAGCACTACACTCCAGGTTTTTCAAGTTTCAAAGTCAGGAGATGGAGGAGCAAGAGTCTGTCAGTGAGACAGGAAGTGACCCCATGTTAAGTAAATGGGGACTTCAAGAAAGAGACTTTCCATTCCATCTGTGACCACCAGTGCATCATATAAGAGAAATAATGGATTATAGCACCAAGCAGCTGGAGCCCTGGATAGAAAAGGGGGTAATGATCTGGAGTTCTGATGGTGGGAATCGTGTGGAGTTATAGCCCTCTTATCCTGTGGTTTTTGTCAGTGTTTCCTTTTCATAAATTAAAAAAAAAATTTTTTTAATGTGATTCAGGATGGGGAAGATAGCACAATGGTTATGCAAAGAGACTCTCTTGCCTGAGGCTCCAAGGTCTCAGGTTCAATCCCCCACACCACCATAAACCAGAGCTGAGCAGTAATTTGGTCAAATGCAACTTAAAAAATTTTATCATGGCTGGGCGGTAGCGCAGCAAGTTAAGCACACGGCACAAAATGCAAGGGCCGGCATAAGGATCCCAGTTCGAGCCCCCCAACTCCCCACCTGCAGGGTGGTGTCTTCATAATCAGTGAAGCAGGTCTGCAGGTGTCTATCTTTCTCTCCTCCTCTCTGTCTTCCCTCCTCTCTCGATTTCTCTCTGTCCTATCCAACAACAGCAGCAGCTATAACAACAATAACAATAATAACAACCACAGCAAGGGCTACAAAATGGGAAAAATGACCTCCAGGAGCAGTGGATTCATAGTGCAGGCACCGAGTCCCAGCGATAACTCTGGAGGCAAAAAAAAAAAATGTAATTCTGTAATGTGTATTTGCAATATTAATAGAAACTATATGATATGTAGAGACGACCCTAGCAAAAGATATATCAGATAGGCACATCTATCTGATTTTGACCTTCTAGAACTTTCCTGGCTCCTCTCTAGACTTCTTCCATGAATGCCCATGACAGAAGTCCTCTTCACCTCTCACCAGGACAGATTACCCCAGAACCATGACCTGAGTCTCATTTATTCCACCATTGTCACCAGCAACCCACTCAACTGTCGAGCTGACTGTGTTGTCATCTCCTAGTTCCATTACTGCTAAAGGCCATCCTTTGATCACAAGCTCCTTGTGTACC
Source organism: Erinaceus europaeus (assembly GCF_950295315.1). Lineage (NCBI taxonomy): Eukaryota > Metazoa > Chordata > Mammalia > Eulipotyphla > Erinaceidae > Erinaceus > Erinaceus europaeus. The sequence continues at coordinate 50,474,728 of NC_080170.1, read as the reverse complement.
ATTCCCCAACCTCAAACCAACACATGGTACTCCAGCAGCTCACTGGGGTTCTTCCCTCTAAGTTTCTGCTTTCACTCACTTCTAGGCCTACCTCACTCCATTCTGGCATTCCTCCAAATACACAGATACCTCTATACACATACGCCATCACCTGATGAGCCCATTAGGACTCAGCTTGGGCATTTCTCCAACAAAAGTTTCCTTTTGATGCTACCCTTTCCCTCACCTGTTAGGCCAGCTCTCTCCCCCTGTAGATTCATATTCGGTTATGTTCCCATTATGACTATGCTATGGGGTCAGGCCTGTGTATTCAGTACCTGTAGACATGAATGTAGATACGGAGAAGGGCTTTCCCACCCCACTGGCCACCTTGAACTACTCAAGTCTCTTACTTCCCTCCTGGTCCCAGGGCTCCCATGGGGCCAAGACTCTCCTCATCCATCTTCTGACTCCTCTACACCTGCCACAGAGCCTGGACCACATGTCAAGAATTCACTCACCGTATTCTGTGGGGAAAAGATAAGTCACTTTATAGTTGTGTGTAACTATGAAAGTGGAAATTCTGTTTTGGAAAACTATTCTTTTTAAATGTGTTTTCAATTTTCAGAATGATGTGTCCTAGATAGATAGATAGATAGATAGATAGATAGATAGATAGATGTCAGATTTTTCTTTATCACAGTTGTATACATCTGTCATGCCATCAAGAAGATCAGGACCAACAAATTCATGTAGGAAGTACATAGATGGTAACTTCTCCCTTGTTAGGAGGTCACATTAATGCTGCAATTTTTTTTATTATCTTTATTTATTGGCTAGAGACAGCCAGAAATCTAGGGTAAAGGGGGAGATAGAGAGGGAGAGAGACAGAGAGACACCTGCAGCACTGCTTCACCACTGAAGCTTTCCCCCTGCAGGCGAAGACCAGGGACTTGAATCTGGGTCCTTATGCATTGTAATGTGTGCACTCAATCAGGTACGCCACCACCTGGCCCCTAATGCTGCAATTATTTATAAGAGTGCAGGAGCTACTTACCCAACTGGAACTAAAAAGGGCAAGGTTACTATTATACAACAGCAGTGCCTATACATATACACAAAGTGCTTTGATTTTTCATTTCAACATGTTGAGCCAGGTGTTACAAAAAAATATGTATTATCAATTGAAGCTGCTCTAAGAGAATTTCTCTACCTTCCAGTTGTGGTGACATTTTACTAGCAAGCTGATTATCCCTAATTAAAACAGAACGGCTTGATATCAAGTCATTAGAATCTGCTAATTTTCTAATGAGAACATATTTTTAACTGTCTTATGGAGAACCACATGACAACATTATGAACCCAGATTTCTCAATTCAAGTTTTCCAACCTGCCGTACAACAATAGGAAAATAAATTTTTTGTTAGCAATCATCTCCTAGTTTTTCATTGGTGTGATTGCAGTGCACTAGGGTTGACAGTCACCCTGCTCTATATAAAGATGATTTCATTTTCCATTTTGTCAACAAGGACTGACACCAGGCACCCAGGAGTCAAAGAAAGGTAATATATGTGTGAGGGGGTCAATGTCCTTTGGCTATTTTACCAAGGCTCAGGCCCTGTTCTGACCTGCCCAGTCTCCCCAGGATTTGGACAGGTTGGATGATAAGCTTATGATGTCCAAATAGCAGGGGACAATAAACAAGTTTACAAACAAATTAAGGACCCCAAAGAGTCTCAAGTGACTGGGATCATCAGTGAGATTTCATCGAAGAAACACTATCATAATCAAGGTAAAATTCTGCTCTTACTTCAGCAACATAAGGAGAGGACCCAGGGCAAGTACAGAACAGATCAATCATTTGGCCACTAGAGTGGAATGGACAGCAAGCTCAGAGTGAATCAATACTGACACAACACCACCCCAAACCAATAAGATGTTAGACTGGATTGATAAAAGTCCAGACTTGGAGGGGCATACACCCTTCAGTTATATGCTAGGCAGAACACGTAGTTTGGGACATCATGCTTTCACACATTAGTGAAAATATTAAAAAGGATGATGAGCACAATAACAAGGAAACTCCACCCACACCCCACACTTCCCTAAAGAAATGAAAACAAAAGCAAGACAGGGATTCAGTGCTTTTAGGCGGGACATTTTATTCAAGCAAAGCTATCCTTGGCCTCCTTCCTGGTTATGAGCATTCCTCTCAATTAAAAATAAGTGAGAGAGAAAATTAAGGTGCAAAAAGTTAGCAGTGAAAACAAAAACAGGGAGCCAGGTGGTGGCGCACCAGTTAAGTGCACATAGTACTAAATGCAAAGGCTGGCACAAAAATCCAGGTTTGAGCCCTCGATCCCCACCTGCAAAGGAGATGCTTCACAGGAGGTGAAGCAGGGCTGCAGGTGTGTTTCTCTTTCCCTCTCCCCCTCCTCTCTCAATTTCTCTGTCCCACCCAATAAAAATGGGGAGAAATGCCCACCAGGAGCAGTGGATTCATAGTGACAGCAATAACTGAACCCCATCGATAAACCTAGAAACATTAATTAACTAATTAATTTAAATTAAATTAAAACAAAAGCAAAGAATTAAGTACAAGCTGTGTCCTAAGTTCACATCTATTCAAAGCTCAGAAAATTGGTATCACTGAAAAGACAAGATACTTCGGATAACTGCCTAAAACTATAAGTAATTATCACACAGGAGGATGTGAATATGTTACTTAACCACAAAGAGAAAAATAATAGCCAAGTTTGAGATCTATAGATGATCACAAATACCACACGCAGCTTGCATAGAATGTTTGAAAGAAATGCATTTTCAGGTGTAGATGAGGGTGAGAGCAAAAACAGGTTGATCCTCTAGATAGCTGCATCTAAACCAAATTTTAAAAGTTGGAATGTGAATGTTTTAGAGCTTTGAAGTATTTCTTTCCCCTTAAAGGAATATAAGTGTCTGAAATCATCACTCATTTCTTCCCAAAGGCCACGAGAAAATAAGTACCTCTCTGAAATTAAAAGAATGAATCCAAGTAAAAAGGAGAGGATTCTATTCATATGTTGGCAAGAAAAGCTATTAATGCTATTAATGGTGAGAAAATTACAGCTCCCTAAGAGAAGAACAGTTGTACATTGAAGGCACAACTATATCCCCATTCCACTCGTAGGAAACCAGTATTTTTCCAGGACAGCAGTGAAGCAGATGAATAAGATATCTGACAATTCACATAGCCAGATGACTCTCTTTAAAATACTCTAACAAACTTGCACACCTGTGCACTTATGTTGCATGTTCTAAATTTCATACCATAAAATTTTCACAGGATCTGAAAGGTATTCTTCCCCAATAAAGTATGTATGAGGTAGGATCTCATCTGGTCTCTTAAGTTGCCATTGAGTAGGGATGAAGAGGGTCAACTCATTGCTCCAAGAAGTGTTTCAATAAGTGCTTAACATTTTTATTTTTCCCTTTTGTTGTTCTTGTTGTTTTTTATTGTTGTGGTGGTTATTGTTGTTGTTACTGATGTCGTCGTTGTTAGATAGGATAGAGAGAAATGAATGGAGAGAGGAGGGGAAGACAGAAAGAGGGAGAGAAAGATAGGCACCTGCAGACCCGCTTCACCACCTGTGAAGCGACTCCCCTGCAGGTGGGGAGCCAGGAGCTCAAACTGGAATCCTTACTCTGGTCCTTGTGCTTGGCACCACATGCACTTTACCCACTGCGCTACCACCCGACTTCCAGTACTTGACTTTTTACAGGAGTTCTACTTAGGTGCTTAGCATACAAATACAACTATCTGCCCTCAGGAAGCTCACACTAGATAAAAACAGTCAGATAGGTACCAAGTTAGGGAAAGGTGAAGTCAGTGTTATAGAGGTCTTTGTATGGGGCTGTGGAATAGAAGGAAAAGTCTAAGTAGTTAAGGAAAGAAGGGTGTTAGATGAGGCTTATGGCATGTGAGCCTGGGTGAAGCCTTTCTCATAAGTTAGCAGAAGTGCAGCAGGAAGAGATGACACAAGGCAGATAGAGAGAAGAGCCTGAGAAATGCCATGCTCAATGTTGCTAAAACAGAGGGTTGGCTGGGGGACACAGATTTCAGTGAGGCTGGAAAAAAGAGCCAAATTCTGTAGTCTTTGAGCAGAAGTGTGATTGATAACCAGGAAAATAAGTAATTTTAAATTATATCAGAGGTAAAATAACTACCCACCATGCTTGTCAGCAGTTTTTACCTGAGTCTGCTTTGCTCTAACTCTTTTAGAAAGGAGGCTCCCCAGCCCTGGGTTTCTTGACATGCACTATTAGGCAGTTTCATCTCATGTGGACATTACAGGATGTGCTTCCACAAATATAGACAAGCTAGGCTGTTGCACAGCTCCAGCTCTGAGGCACAGCCAACTATTGTACTAAGAACTGCAGGCAAATATAACACTATTATTTGTTAATCCCAACATTTCTCAACACAGGACATAGTAAGTGGTCCCCCCTGGTTAAGGTACCACCATGTAGAGCTTACAGGACTGGAAGCTGCTCTGTGAAGAGTGAGTGATGGTAAGAGAATGAGAAAGCCTAGGATGCCACTGTGCGCTACTGAATTTTTTTATTTTTATTTTTATTTATTATTTGTTTATTTTTTGCCTCCAGGGTTATTGCTGGGACTCAGTACCTGCACTATGAATCTACTGCTCCTGGAGGCTATTTTTTTTCCTTTTGTTGCCCTTGTTGTTTATCGTTGTTATTGCTGTCATTGTTGGATAGGACAGAGAGAAATCGAGAGAGGAGTGGAAGACAGAGAGGAGGAGAAAAAGATAGACAGCTGTGATCTGCTTCTCCACTTGCGAAGCGAGCCCCCTGCAGGTGGGGAACCGGGGGCTTGAACCGGAATCCTTGAGTTGGTCCTTGTGCTTCACACCATGTGCGCTTAACCCACCTGGCCCTCCCTCTCTACTGAAGATTTTATAATTGCTTTGCACCTAAGCTACACTACGTTTATTTTTTAAAAGGGGGGGGGGTTAGGCGGTAGCGCAGTGGATTAAGTGCATGTGGCGCAAAGTGCAAGGACCTGCATAGGGATCCCAGTTCGAGCCCCCAGCTCCCCTCCTGCAGGGGAGTGGCTTCAGAGGCGGTGAAGCAGGTCTGCAGGTGTCTGTCTTTCTCTCCCCCTCTCTGTCTTCCCCTCCTCTCTCCATTTCTCTCTGTCCTATCCAACAATGACAACATCAATAACAATGATAATAACCACAACAACTATATATATATAAAACAGGGCAACAAAGGGGAAAAAATAGCCTCCAGGAGTAGTGGATTCGTGGTGCAGGCACTGAGCCCCAGCAATAACCCTGGAGGCAAAAAAAAAAAAAAAAAAAAACTCCTTGACAATAAATCAACTTTAGCTTATCTTTTAACTTTATACATTTATAAGTTTATTTAGATTTTTTTTCTCCTTTTTATTGCCACCAGATTTTTTGCCACTGGGACTCAGTACCTACTCGATGATTCCACTGAGTCTGGTGGCCCTTTTTCACCTGATGGAGACGAGTAGAGATGGAGAGGGAGAGAAAACAGGGAGGGGAGTAGAGAAGAGAGACACCTGAATCACTATTTCATCATTTATGAAGGATGCCCCCTGCAGATGGGGATGGGGACTTGACTCCTGATCCTCATGTATGGTAATGTGTGTGCTCTACCAGGTAGGCAAACACTCAGCACCTACAATTTTTTTTTTCCTTTTTGACCTTGATAATAACATTTAGCTTAAAACACAAACATTGTATAGATGTACACAATTTATTTTCCTCTCTCTCTCTCTGTCTCTCTCTCTCTCCTTTTTTTTTCTGCCAAAGTTATCACTGGGTCTCCACACCTGCGCAATTCTACCACTCCCAGTAGACTCCTTCCTTCTCTGCTTTTTTATTTTTTAAATGGAGGGTAAGAGACAGAAAGGGACAGAGAGATCAGAGAAAGGGAAAACAGCCATGAAGCTTGCTTCCCTCCTGCAGGTGCTCCTAGGTGATGGTATGGCTTCCATCTCGAGAATGGCAATGTATGTACTGCATGAGGTAAGCTACCTCCTAGGCCCAAAGGTTTTTCTTTCTCTGGGTTCTTATGCTATAAGGTTTTTTGTTGTTGTTTTACCTTTTTTTAAAATTTTTTAAATATTTATTTATTTTTCCATTTTGTTGCCCTTGTTGTTTAACATTGTTGTGGTTATTGATGTCATTGTTGTTGGATAGGACAGAGAAATGGAGAAAGGAGGGGAAGACAGAGATGGGGAGAGAAAGACAGACACCTGCAGACCTGCTTCACCGCTTGTGAAGTGTCTTCCCTACAGGTGGGGAGCCGGGGGCTCGAACCCGGATCTTTATGCTGGTACTTGCGCTTTGTGCCACGTGCGCTTAACCCGCTGCCCCACCGCCCGACTCCCTGTTGTTTTACCTTTTAAACTTTTTGTTTAAAAAAAAAATGAAGACACAGATCAGAGGGATATCTCACTATATTGTCTTGCCATACAGTGACTTAGGTTTGACATGAGTGCCACCATAGTACTGGTGCCATAGTGTGCGTGAGTGTGTGTGTGTGTCCATATGAATGAAAACACTTGAATATCTCAGTATGAGGAAGTAGAATAATTTTCATAACTTATAGTTTACAAATCTTGACCTTAGCATTTCCTCTATCTGGATTCTGTTCTAACCACAAGAATCACTCAGGATTTGGGACAAATTACCATTTGGGAGTTTGCCTCCTTCAGAAGATTCGTCAGGGCAGTATGTTAAGAGTGGTTCCAGTAGAGCCAGTAACATGTAGGAGCCATTTTCCTTGGCCACATTTCTTTCAATGAACTCTATTATCCGTGAAAAGACACCTTCCTTTTTCTCTCTAAAAAGCCACCAGACCTATGAAAAGCTTTTAGATGAGAGCTTATATGTAAATGTGGACATTTTTCACCTTTGACATTTAATAGTCTATCTTTATATGTCCAAATACCCAGAAGGTAAAAAAAAAAGATAGTCTAACTTAGACATGCAATAAAGAAACACCAGGGTTCCTAACCCAGCTCATCCTTAAAACATCTTAGTCCTAACCTCTATTCTTCTTATCCATTATAAATTAGAAGGCTGATGAAAAATTTAGGAAGCCTGCTTAAATTGTCATATCTCAAACAATGCACCGATAAAATTTCTGTTTCTGTAATGCATTAACACTTTTCCAAGTGTTTTCAAATACCTTATTTTACTTCTCTAAAATGTTGTGTTTATTTCATCAACTGTCAAACAGAATGCCAGTTAACTACAAAAAAAGTATTTTAGAGAAGAGAAATAATTTATGAATGACTTTGAACTGAGGATGGAATTACATTAAGGTGGAAACCTGGGGTGGAAGAAGAGCTATAGTCACCTCAGTGGTGTAGTTTATTAAGAGCCAGTGATGTCCCTACAGGTTAAGAACAAACAAAAACTGTTCCAAATAAAAACTCTACTAGCAGAGATTAATTTCTGTAGCATAAGGTTCTTCACTTTTTCTGTTAAAAGGTAGACTTTTAGGATATTAACATTTTTAATTCCATCAGTTAATTAGATCTAAATGTAAACGAACAAAAAAGAAGTGAGGAAGTATTAGAAAATGGCAAGCTCATAAAGAAAAAATATAAACACCAAATAAACATTTAAAAAAAGAAACATCTGCTCAACAATTTTGTTTGGCTTCGTATGTTAACTCTCTTTTCAGTCACCAGGTTCCAGATGTCATCAGGATGCCGGCCAGGCTTCCCTGGACTGAAGACCCCACCAATGTGTCCTGGAGCTCAGCTTCCCCAGAGACCCACCCTACTAGGGAAAGAGAGAGGCAGACTGGGAGTATGGACTGACCAGTCAACGTCCATGTTCAGCGGGGAAGCAATTACAGAAGCCAGACTTTCTACCTTCTGCAACCCACAATGACCCTGGGTCCATGCTCCCAGAGGGATAGAGAATGGGAAAGCTATGGGGAGGGGATGGGAAATGGAGATTGGGTGGTGGGAATTGTGTGGAATTGTACCCCTCCTACCCTATGGTTTTGTTAATTAATCCTTTCTTAAATAAAAAAGAAAAAAAAAAGAAACATCACCAGTTGCTAAGAAATAAATGAAAAGCAGAGCTTGTTTGTCTGCCAAATTATCAGTTCTTAGTGAAAAACACAGCACAGGGGCAGGGCAGTGGTACACCTAGTTGAGCACACATGTTACCATGCACAAGTACTCAGGTTCAAGCCCTCAGTCCCCACCCACAGGAGAGAAGCTTCATGAGAGTTGAAGCAGGGCTGCAGGTGTCTCTCCCTCCCCCTCCCTATCTCCCCATTCCTTCTCAATCTTCCTCTGTCCTATCGAATAAAAGAGAAAAAAATGGCCACCACGAGCTGTGAATTTGCCATGCAGACTCCAAGCTCCAGTGATAACCTTGGCGGCAAAGAAAGGAAGGAAAGGGGAGGGGAGGGGAGAGAAGGAAAGAGAGGAAGAGAGGGAGGGAGGAAGGGAGAAAGAAAGAGAGAAAGGAAAGAAGGAAGGGAGAAAGAAAGAAAGCCTGACAGAAAGAAAGAGAAAGAGAGAAAGAGAGAAAGAAAGAGAAAAAGAGAAAGAAAGAGAGAGAGAGAGAGAGAGAGAGAGAGAGAGAGAGAGAGGAAGGAAGGAAGGAAGGAAGGAAGGAAGGAAGGAAGGAAGAGAAAGGAAGGAAAAAAGAGAGGGAGGCAGGTGGTAGAACACCTGCTTAAGTGCTCACGTTACAGTATGCAAGAACCTAGGTTCAAGCCCCTGCTCCCCACATGCAGCAGGAAAGCTTCACGAGTGTTGAAGCAGGGCTGCAAGTGTTTTTCTCTCTCTCTCTACCTCTCTACTTCTCCCTCCCCTGTCAATTTCTTTTTTAAAAAGAGAGAAAGAAAGAGAGGGGAGGGAAAGAAAGAGGAAAGGAGGGAGGGAAAGGAGGGAGGGAAAGAAAGGGCATGGTTTATTCTGTTTATGTGCTAATCTCTTACAGAACACATTTTCCCATATTAATATCAAGATCTGTATTTAGACACAGCTTTTGATATAAATGTAGAATGATATACAATATATGTATACATATGCACACATGTGGAAATTTAATTTTGTTACATAAAAAACATTACAGGACTATTTGATAGTAAGTTATACTGACACCTGTCTTGGGGAAATGTGGAACTGTATCTCTGTGACAACAATGATCCTGTGAATCAACATTTCCTCAACAGAGTTATACAGAAGTTGAGAAGAAAAAAGAAGAGGAGAAGAAAAGAAAAAAAAAATCAGACACACACATTCATGCAGGAAGCACATCACATTGGGAATCAATGATCATGCTGTACTTCATAATTGCAGTACAGTGAGATATTTTATTTTCTAGACATTAAAATAATGGGTGCTAAAAACTTATATGCAGATGAGACTTTTATTTATTATCCCATTCCTTTTAATGCAATTAAAGGAATGAGAGCAATGTAGACCCGAGCATTTTGGAGAGAAATACAGGCAGTTACCCACAGCCGAGTGATCACAAAAATGTTTCTGTTGCTACAAGCCCAGAAAGAGAGGCAGCAGGTGCCACAGGATGTGTTAGTTCATTCGCTTGGCAAACAGCCTCTTTCATTACCTGCTTTAGAAGTGACAAGCTGCAGCACAAGAGGCCTTCTTGTTACGATGCCGGACCCTCTAGGGAGAAAGTCCCTATAAAAAGAAAGAGTAGGTTAAGGCACTTTAAGGAATTTGGACCATAGATTTATTTAGTTCCACAGTTGTCCCAATTAAAATTACAAAAGTGATTTTATATAATTAGGATATGCACTTTTTTTTCCTTTTTTAAAAATATTTATTTATTCCCTTTTGTTGCTCTTGTTGTTTTATTGTTGTAATTATTATTGTTGTTATTGATGTCATCATTGTTGGATAGGACAGAGAGAAATGAAGAGAGGAGAAGAAGACAAAGAAGGGGAGAGAAAGATAGACACCTGCAGACCTAGAGTGCTTCACCACCTGTGAAGCAACTCCCCTGCAGTTGGGGAGCCGGGGGCTCGAACCTGGATCTTTGTACAAGTCCTTGCGCTTTGCGAAATGTACGCCTAACCCGCTGCGCTACCGCCCAACTCCCAGGATATGCACTTCTAAGATGTGTATGAAATTATACAAGACCTCAAAATAACCAGAGTAGTTCTGAGAAAGAAGGTCAAAACTGAATGCACCACACTTTCTGATTTACGCTATATTACAAAACTAGAGGAATCAAAACAGTACAGTACTGTATAAATACACACTCAAAGACCACTTAAACTATTCAAGATGACAAAAGCAGGGAATAATAAAAATATAAACATTTATTTGTCCTAAAAATTCCACCTGAAATAAATAGTATCATTTATTCTTTAAAAAAACAAAACAAAACAACCTCAGTAAGAAATAAAGACATGTGCGTGGAAAAAAAAAACATTGAGAAGCCTGTTGGTGGTACATATTTACCATGCTCAAGGACCTACATTTGGGGCCAGGTTTGAGTGCACACTTACTTTATAATAATATACATTCAATTCCCTGGTTCAGTCCCCTGTCCCCCACCTGCAGGCAGGAAGCCTCATGAGAGGTGAAGCAATAGTGTTCGTACGTGTCACTCTTTCTCCCTCTCTATTTCTCCCTTCTCTCTCACTTTCTCTCTGTTTCCTTCCTAAATAAATAAAGAAGTAAATAAGCTTAAAAGGGGGGGGGCAGGGGTAGATAGCATAATGGCTATGCAAAGAGACTCTCAAGCCCGAGGCACCAAAGTCCCAGGTTCAGTCCCCCGAACCACCATAAGCCAGAGCTGAGCAGTGCTCTGATAAAATAAAATTAAAAAAAAAAAAAAAAAAGGAACCTGGGAGTCTGGCGGTAGCGCAGTGGGTTAACCGCACGAGGCACCAAGTGCAAGGACCCGCTTAAGGATCCCGGTTCAAGCCCCTGGCTCCCCACCTGCAGGGGAGTCGCTTCACAGGCAGTAAAGCAGGTCTGCAGGTGTCTATCTTTCTCTCCCTCTCTCTGTCTCCCCCTACTCTCTCCATTTCTCTCTGTCCTATCCAACAACAGCAATAGCAACAATAACAACAAGGACAATAAGGGCAACAAAAATGGGAAAAAATGGCCTCCAGGAGCAGTGGATTCATGATGCAGGCACCGAGTCTTAGCAATAACCCTGAAGGCAAAATAAATAAATAAATATATAAAATAAAAAGTAAAATAATAGACTTTTGTGGTCCGGGAGATGGTGCAATGGATAAAGTGTTTGACTCTAAAGCAGGAGGTGAAGAGTTCAATCCCTAACAGCACATGTACCACAGTAATGTATGGTTCTTTCTATCTCCTATCTTTCTCATTAATAAATAAATAAAATATTTAAAATATTTATTTTTTAATTTTATTTTGATAGGACAGAGAAATTGAAAGGAGAGAGGGAGATAGAAAAAAGGAGTCACTTGCAGCACTGCTTCACCATTTGTGAGACCTTTTCCTTGTAGTTGGCAACTAGAGACTTGAACCCAGGTTCTTGTGAAGCAACCCCCCTGTAGGTGGGGAGCTGGGCTAGAACCGATCCTCCTTATGCTGGCCCTGTGCTTGGAACCACGTGTGCTTAACCTGCTGTGCCTGGTCCCAATAAGTCATTTTTATAGAAAAAAAGCATTGAGGAGGGGAATGGGTAAACTATATTGAGTTCAGAAAAGAGAGAGATTGGCATTCTCCTTGGAAAAATATCTAGATATAAAAAATCAAATAGTCTCTTCATACTAACCAGTAGAATAGAATTGAGAGCCCAGAAATAAGCCCCCACACCTATGGACATCTAATCTTTGACAAAGGTGCCCAGACTATCAAATGGGGAAAGCAGAGTCTCTTCAACAAGTGGTGTTGGAAAAAATGGGTTGAAATATGTAGAAGAATGAAACTGAACCACCATATTTCACCAGACACAAAAGTAAATTCCAAGTGGATCAAGGACTTGGATGTGAGACCACAAACTATCAGATACTTAGAGGAAAATATTGGCAGAACTCTTTCTGCATAAATTTTAAAGACATCTTCAATGAAACAAATCCAATTACAAAGAAGACTAAGGCAAGTATAAACCTATAGGACTACATCAAATAAAAAATTTCTGCACAGCAAAAGAAACCCTACCCAAACCAAGAGACCCTTCACAGAATGGGAGAAGATCTTTACATGCCATATATCAGACAACAGTTTAAAAACCAAAATATATAAAAAGCTTGCCAAACTCAACAATAAGAAAACAAATAACCCCATAAAAAAATGGGGAGAGGACATGGACAGAATATTCACCACAGAAGAGATCCAAAAGGCCAAGAAACAAGTCTTAGATTGTCAGAGAAATGCAAATAAAGACAACAATGAGATACCATTTCACTCCTGTGAGAATGTCATACACGAGAAAAGATAGCAGCAGCAAATGCTATAGAGGGTGTGGGGTCAAAGGAACCCTCCTGCACTGCTGGTGGGAATGTCAATTGGTCCAACCCCTGTGGAGAACAGTCTGGAGAACTCTCAGAAGGCTAGAAATGGACCTACCCTATGATCCTGCAATTTCTCTTCTGGGAATATATCCTAAGGAACCCAACATACCCATCCAAAAAGATTTATGTATACCTATGTTCTTAGCACAATTTCTAACAGCCAAAACCTGGAAGCAACCCAGGTGTCCAACAACAGATGAGTGGCTGAGCAAGTTGTGGTCTATATACATAATGGAATACTACTCAGCTATTAAAAATGGTGACTTCACCATTTTCAGCCGGTCTTGGATGGAGTTTGAAGAAATCATGTTGAGTGAAATAAGTCAGAAACAGAAGGGTGAATATGGGATGATCTCACTCTCAGGCAGAAGTTGAAAAGCAAGATCAGAAGAGAAAACACAAGTAGAACCTGAACTGGAGTTGGTGTACTGCACCAAAGTAAAAGACTCTGGGGTGGGTTGGGGGGGAGGGGAGAGTACAGGTCCAAAAAGGATGACAGTGAACCTAGTGGGGGTTGTATTGCTATGTGGAAAACTGAGAAATGTACAAACTATTGTATTTACTGTCGAATGTAAAACATTAATCCCCCAATAAGAAATTAAATAATTGAACAGTCTCTTGATATTCTCCAAGAACTATATTATAACATTTATTAATCTTGCTGGTTTAAAAACACTTAACATTTAACCGAAGCAAGCAGAGCAGAGTATCTATACTATGCCCAGAACCAGAAAAGAAAAAGTTAATTTGAGAGTAAGGCTAAATCAAAACTCCAGAGCTGGAGTGCATCTGTGTGAAGTGTAGACTATCAGTGAGGTTTTAAGATGTACAGATGCCAAAGAGAAGTCTACAAGTCTTCAGTGCCTGAAGAATGTGATTTTAAAAATCAATGAGGGCTGGGGAGATAGCATAATGCTTATGCATAGAGCTTTCTATGCCTGAGACTTTGAGGTCACAGGTTCAATTCCCAGCACCACCATAAACCAGAGCTGAGAATTGCTCTGGCAAAAATAAAATAAAATAAAATAAAATAAAATAAAATAAAATAAAATAAAATAAAATAAAATAAAATAAAGATAAAGAAATAAATGGGGGCCAGGTGGTGACACACCTGGTTGAGTGTACATGTTACAATGAGCAAGGACCTTGCTTCAAGCCCCTGGGCCCCACCTGTAGGAGGGAAGTTTCACAAGTGGTCTATCTATCTCCCCCTCCATCTCAATTTCTGGCTGTTTCTATTCAATAAATAAATAAAGATAATAAAGATAAAAATAAGAAATAAATGAATAAAGTATTTTCTTCAGCCCCAATACCCTTAGCAAAAAAAAAAAGAGGTAGAAAAGAGTGAGGGAAGAAAGGAGATTTGGTTACTTAATATCTTCATGCTGGGATTTTTTTTTCAGCTTCTTTTTTTTTTTTTTTAGATTTTATTTTCCCTTTTGTTGCCCTTGTTGTTTTTATTGTTGTACTTATTGTTGTCGTCGTTGTTAGCTAGGACAGAGAGAAACAGAGAGAGAGGGGGAAGACAGAGAGGGAGAGAGAAAGATAGACACCTGCAGACCCGCTTCACCGCCTGTGAAGCGACTCCCCTACAGGTGGGGAGCCGGGGGCTTGAACCGGATCCTTACGCCTGTCCCTGCGCTTAGCGCCACATGCACTTAACCCGCCATGCTACCACCCGACTCCCCAGCTTCTTCTTCTGACTTAATGTTGGCAATGTAAATTTAGGGAGCCAGGAGGTGGAGTCCCCTACTGAGGGTTTACCATTATCCTGCAAAAGTACCTGGGTTCAAGCCTTCACTCCCCACCTGCAGAGGAAAATGCTGCAATAGTGTTGCAAATGTTTCTCTTTTTCTCCTCCTTTCTATCTTCCCCTCCCCTCTCAATTTCTCTGTCCTATCAAATAAAAAATAATAATAAATAGAATATAGATTTAATAGCAAACTCCCTGAGCATTATTAAAGCATAGTAGTACATATCAAACATTTTAAATAGCAAGTAATTATAATGTGCTCAGCTAAAAAAAAATCAGCTCACCCCCCCCAAAAAAAAACCTGTCTTTCTCCACTGTTTTATTGCACAAACAGAACTTGGCATAAAGAGTAATAAGTGAGTTCAGGTATCTAACACCTTTTTATTCCCATTAACCTGGACATCTGTGGCTCTATTAGAACCAACTCCAACACAAATATTCTCACCAACAGGGGAGATATTTTGTCATTTAGAAATCTCTTCTGACTTCACAAAGGTATCTGAAGTGCAAGAAGCATCAGCCAGGGCCAGTTGATAGCTCATTTGGGAGGGGTTTTGCCTTGCCTGGCATGCTGCCCAGTTGAAGCCAAGAGGCATTTTTTCCACTGTCCCTCTGACACACTCTCTCTCCCTCTCCCTCTCCCTCTCCCTCTATCTCTCTCTCTCTCTCTCTCTCTCTCTATATATATATATATATATATATATATATATATACATACACACACACACACATATGAAAAAAGTCAGCATGAAGCAGTGAAAGCCTGGTGATGACATTTTATATATATATATATATATATATATATATATATATATATATATATATATCAGGGGGCCGGGCGGTGGCGCAGCGGGTTAAGCGCACATGGAGCAAAGCGCAAAGATAGAAGTAAGGATCCCAGTTCAAGCCCCCAGCTCCCCTCCTGCAGTGGGGGAGTGGTCCTTTCACAAGCGGTGAAGCAGGTCTGCAGGTGTCTATCTTCCTCTCCCTCTCTCTGTCTTCCCCTCCTCTCTTGATTTCTCTCTGTCCTATCCAACAACAATAACAGCAGTGGCAACTGTAACAATAACAAGGGCAACAAAAATGGAAAAAGTGGCATCCAGGAGCAGTGGGTCCGTAGTGCGGTCATGAAGCCCCAGTGATAACCTTGGAGGCATATATATATATATATATATATATATATATATATATATATATATATCATCAGAGAGAAAATTCACTCTCTGTCTCTCCTACATACAGAGTGAGGGAGAGGCTAAACTGGTCTCTAGTGTGTCATTCTCATGGTCCAGAAGCAAGAGATCTGTGTGTCCAGCATGCTCCTGCCAGGCAAGTGGAGGAGGCAAGCTCTCAAATACACACCCAGAAAGAACTTCAGTGGGAGCCCCAGTTCTACCATTGTACGTTATCTCTAAACTGCTCCCTCTTAGGTGGCACCGCAGCACAATGGATAGTGCATGGGACTTCTAATTCTAAACTGCTCCCTCTTTGATGGATAGTGCATGGGACTTCTAATTCTAAATTGCTCCCTCTTTGACTACTAAATCAATTCATCAAGTGGCATGCACAAGAGCAGCTTAAAACCCAAGCAACACACACAAACAATAAACAAGGTTAAGATTGTTACAGTGGAACTACAGTGTGTTTCTCCTGCTGTTTTAGCAAGCTTCTACACACAATGCTTTGACATTTCAGAGTGAGTGCACAGATTAGGAGTCTTGGATCCCAGCCGAATCTTCCCCTAGGTGTTGAGAAGGTTTGGAAAGCTTAGTTCTTTATTCCCGTCCCTGCATTGACACACCCAGGAGGCCAGGGTGCAAACACAAACAGTCGTGCATAATTTATTAGCACTTGAGTGCAATCACCCATTTGACTTTTATTATTTTCTCTGCTGTAAGTGGTTGGCCCTCATGTAAGTACATATTATGGGGAAAACTAACTTAATGCAGAAAATAGCAATAGCTGTGTCTTCCATATTGTCATAGGTTTAAGCCACAATTTTCATGTGTTTATGGTGCAATACACACGTATATGACAAAAATGTGCATGCCATTTACCTCCAAAATGGACCATCAAGGTAAAGAATGAGAAGAATAATGTGGACTGAGCATTGCTAAGTGGACATCATTTTATTGCCTGAAAGCCATCCTGGCGATTGAACTGCACAGACTTTAAGGCAGGAATAGAGCTCCTCCTCTCTTGCTCACATAGAAGTTCAATTTATGAAGCTGGGTGGTGCTGCACTTGGTTGAGCACACATGTTACAAGGTGCAAGGACCCAGGTTCAAGACCCTGGTCCCCACCTGTAGGGGGAAAGCTTTACAAGTGATGAAGCAGTGTTGCAGGTGTCCCTCTGTCTCTCTCTCCCTCTATTTTATTTTATTTTATTTTTTATTCTGTTTTATTTTATTGTTTTTAGACAAGAACACTGCTCAGTTCTGGCTTATGGCGGGACTGGGCATTGAGCCTGGGACCTGAGAGCCTCAGGTTTGAAAGGCTTTTGCATAACCATTATGCTGTCTCCCCAGCCCTCTCTCTCTCTCTACCACCCCTTTGCTCTCAATTTCAGGCTGTATCTATCCAATAAATAAAAATAAAGATAATAAAAAAGTTTATAGTGCCGGGCAGTAGTACAGCGGGTTAAGCACACATGGCATGAAGCACAAGGACTGGCTCAAGGATCCAGGTTTGAGCCCCCGGCTCCCCACCTGCAGAGGGGTCGCTTCACAGGTGGTGAAGCAGGTCTGCAGGTAACTATCTTTCTCTCCCCTCTCTGTCTTCCCCTTCTCTCTCGAGCTCTCTCTGTCCTATCTAACAGCAATGACAACAAGAGCAACAAAAATGGGGAGGGGATGGCCTCCAGGAGCAGTGGATTGGTAGTACAAGCACTGAGCCCCAGCAGTAACCCTGGAGACAAAAAAAAATTTTTTTTTAAATAGAAGTTAAACTCATATATCTTTCTACTCTCTCTCAACTCAATAAAGACTAAACTGCACAGTTCTAAGAGCTGGTCTTTAGACAAGATCAAAACTCTTTCTGAACTCCTGTACAAGTAAGTGGAGAGTAAATCCAATCTAAGAACCATCCTGATAATGCTTTCTTTTTTTTTTCTTTATTTTCTTTTTGAGAGGTTAACGGTTTACAGTACAATTGTTGACACTTGGATACAATTTCTCATCTCTCCAAGAATTTTTGTTCCATTAGGAAATAATTGATCTTTGGAAGTCTAAAGAAGGGAGAGCACATTGCTATGAGAAACAAAACTGAACTGAATTTCCCACCTGAGCAGCAAATAAGGTAATTACAGAGATGTTTTGTTCTATATAAATGCAAATGACCATTCATCAGATGATCTGTTCAATAAATAAATATTTAACATCTGCCCTTGACTGAGAATAAGAGGCAGTAACTCCTGCTCTCCAAGAGATTATTCATGTGGCTGATTCACCCTAAGGTAAATAAGCTCTATCTGTAGGGAACACATAAATGATTAGAACAAGCACAAGTGCAGAAGTTGAGCCCCACTCCAGGTACTGCCATAGAGTGAGGCATAACTTTGTTTGCCTGAGGCAAGGTCAGACAACAGTTTCAGAGAAGAGCCGTGAAGTCATTCCACAGCACAGAGGCCCAGAGCCACGTACAACATTAGGGTAGAGCTAGGGAGATAACATAATGGTTTTGCAAACAACCTTCAGGCCTGAAAGGTCCCAGGTTCAATCCCTAGCACCATCATAAGTTAGAGGAGCACTGCTCTGGTGGGGAAAAAAATATATTAATAGCACAGAAAGGTCACAACAAGATAAAGAAGATTCTGGAGAAGACCAGAGCAATTTTAGACACCAGCATTTGTATGTGTCCTTCCTGTGAGAACAGGAATACACTAAAGAGCTTAAAATGGTCAGACCTGCATTTTAGAAAAATCATTGTTTCCCCTTCAGTGCCCAAGTATTACATATTCAAACATTAACTATCTACCCTTTGGGGACGATTTCTCTTTGCACCATATACTCAACACAAAGAAGGAAGCATTCCCATATCTGATCTCCCAGCTGATAGATAGCTAAGTAGTATTTAAATGGACAAGGGGGGGGAGAAGAAAATTTCTGATTAATCCATAATTTTCTGAGCTCATTAATAAAAATTGATACTTTGTTATGAACACTGAATATTCTATAGGGTTTATCAAAGTACAAAATACAGATCACTGTGTGGACTGATCTCATGGTCTGAAGTTACAGGATAAAATTTGGAAGAACTATTTTTATTTTTTAATTTTTTAAAAATTTATTTCTTTTTTGGGGAATTAATGTTTTACATTCAACAGTAAATACAATAGTTTGTACATGCATAACATTACCCAGTTTCCCATTTAACAATACAACCCCCACTATGTCATTTATCATCCTTCATGGACCTGTATTCTCCCCACCCACCCACCCCAGAGTCTTTTACTTGGGTGCAATACGCCAATTCCATTTCAGGTTCTACTTGCGTTTTCTTTTCTGATCTTGTTTTTCAACTTCTGCCTGAGAGTGAGATCATCCCATATTCATCCTTCTGTTTCTGACTTATTTCACTCAACATGAATTTTTCAAGGTCCATCCAAGATCGGCTGAAAACGGTGAAGTCACCATTTTTTTACAGCTGAGTAGTATTCCATTGTGTATATATACCACAACTTGCTCAGCCACTCATCTGTTGTTGGACACCTGGGTTGCTTCCAGGTTTTGGCTATTACAAATTGTGCTGCTAAGAACAAATGTGTACACAGATCTTTTGGGTTGGATGTGTTGGGTTCCTTAGGATCTATCCCCAGGAGAGGAATTGCAGGGTCATAGGGTAGGTCCATTTCTAGCCTTCTGAGAGTTCTCCAGACTATTCTCCACAGAGGTTGGACCAATTGACATTCCCACCAGCAGTGCAGGAGAGTTCCTTTGACCCCACACCCTCTCCAGCATTTGCTGCTGTTACCTTTTCTGATGTATGACATTCTCACAGGAGTAAAGTGATATCTCATTGTTGTCTTGATTTGCATTTCTCTGACAATCAGAGACTTGGAGCATTTTTTCATGTGTTCCTCGGCCTTTCGAATCTCTTCTGTGGTAAATATTCTGTCCAAGTCCTCTCCCCATTTTTGGATGGGGTTATTTGTTGTCTTGTTGTTGAGTCTGGCAAGCTCTTTAGATATGTTGGTTATTAAACTCTTATCTGATGTTTGGCATGTAAACCCCGTTCTGTGAGGGGTCTCTTGGTTTGGGTAGTGGTTTCTTTTGCTGTGAAGAAGCTTTTTAATTTGATGTAGTCCCATAGGTTTATACTTGCCTTAGTCTTCTTTGTAATTGGATTCGTTTCATTGAAAATGTCTTTAAAATTTATGCGGAAAAGAATTCTGCCAATATTTTCCTCTAAGTATCTGATAGTTTGTGGTCTAACATCCAAGTCCTTGATCCACTTGGAATTTACTTTTGTATTTGGTGAAATACAGTGGTTCAGTTTCATTCTTCTGCATGTTTCAACCCATTGTTTCCAACACCATTTGTTGAAGAGACTCTGCTTTCCCCATGTAATAGTCTGAGCCCCTTGGTCAAAGATTAGATGTCCATAGGTGTGGGAAGAACTATTTTTAATCCAAGAATCAAAATATTATTTTAAGTCATTTCCTTAAGTGTAGATGTGACTTAAAAGGGAAGAGAAGGTAGAACTATAAGAACATAGGGGAAATATATATAAATATAGATAACTATAGAAATAATAGTCAACCCATATCTGTGACCTTCGGGGAACTACTGCAGTTTCCAATGAAAGGAATCAGAACACAGAACTCTGGTGTTAG
The DNA here is from genome assembly GCF_950295315.1 of Erinaceus europaeus. Taxonomy (NCBI): domain Eukaryota; kingdom Metazoa; phylum Chordata; class Mammalia; order Eulipotyphla; family Erinaceidae; genus Erinaceus; species Erinaceus europaeus. Next base: position 50,454,626 of record NC_080170.1, on the reverse strand, counting down.
AAATGATGTGGAATTATACCCATTATCTTATAATTTTGTAAATCTGCACTAAATCACTAGTAAAAATTTTTAATGAATAAAATAAATATGTTTTAAAAGCATTCCTTAAAGACAGCCATCTCCATGCAGCTCAGGAAGCTGCAGCAGATAGAGCAACAGACTTATGAGCATGAGGTCCTGAATTCACTTCCCAGAAAAATCACATATGCCAGAGTGATGCACTGTGGTGTTCTCTCTCTCTCTCTCTCTCTTTCTCTCTCTCTCTCTCTCTCTCACACACACACACAGATGGATAATTAAATCTTAGAGACACAGAGGTCTTCTTGGAAAGATGTAAAACTGTACCCTTGTGACAACAACATTCTTGGTAATCAACCTTTCCTCAATAAAATGACTTAGAAAAAAGAGGCCTTTTCTAAAAAGATAAATATTCAAAATGTTATTTATGTACCCTAAAATAGTCTCTGTAGAATTAACAATTTCACAGTCCTTCAAAATGATAATCCACTAGAGAGAAAAAGGGATGGCAAAGGAGGGAAAGAGAAATAGAGATAGGTCAGTGCCCAACACTGCCCCCCAAGAGGTACCAAGGTCATGGACTCCACTGAGAAACACAGTGGCCCTGTGGAAATGATTTTTTGCTTGTGTGCCCCAATCTTGGAGCTGTGCCAACCACTACAATACCACTTTAATTGCTGAAGGAAGTGGTTATGCCAAAATCCACAGATTTAATTGGAAATTTTCCACTGCAATTTCCTTTCTTCCCCCCAAGTTATTGGCACACAGTAAGAATATTGGTACTTACAGATTTGCAAACGATAACACTTTGCTGCTATCAGTGAGTCTATGATTTGATACATTCAGTAAATGCCACCACCACTTTGTTTTACCAGTCCAATTGTGAAAAGCACAATGCTATCTTTGTACCAATATCTAAGCTATTTTTATATTTATCTTTCATCCACAAAACTCAGTTTTTAAGCAGTGTCTAAGCAAAACACTTTCATGAAGTCTAATTAATCAATACTTCACAGTTCCTGCTGTCACATTCAGAATGCAAACGTTTCTGAATCACAGATTGGTGAGCTGAATGAACAAGCCAGCTCTGTTTACAAACATCCTGTGCTCTCCAGAATGTAAAGCCTTCCAGTGAATCCATTTGATTTCTTAATCACAAAGTCAGTTTGTTTAAGAATTTAAAGCAGGAAAAAAAGGGGAAAAAAAGAATTTAAATCAGGGGGAAAAAAGTATTAGAGTACAGGACTTGCATGCCTGAGATCCCAGAGGCCCCCACATTCTATCCTATTGCCACATGTCTCATAAAAACAAATACACTAAATTTGCTGCAAATGTAAATTCATAATTAAAGATAAAAGCACTGTGTATGCGGTCTATTATTTTCTTAGCTGAAAAATGTTTTTCTTTGTCTGTTTAACTGATAATTTTCTCCTGTGGTCTTACACCATTGACTATGAAAATTTTAACTAAGTATAGAAGTGATCCCTGAAAGTATAGTCTTTGACTATGAAAATATTAAAGATCAAGAAGAAAAAGCATCCAATTAACATCTCATGATGACATATATAAATATATTTTTGTCTATATCTCTAACCCTCGCCTCTCAATTTCTCTCTGTCCTGTCCAATAATAACAACATACTGTAAAATTTAAAAAGGAACCTGAATCACACATATGGCAAAGCAGTGCAGTATACACGAGCTATTTTGTCATCCCTTTACTCAGTAAATTTTTCTGAGTAAAAAAAGTCTATTAATGAGTAGACTCCTAAATTGCAATCTCTATCTGCTCTTCTCTGAGCACATCCATTAGACTCTATCACCCATTTGTATATGTGAAGGCTAACATGTCAACTACATGTTCACTATAAGTAATTAAAGTAAGTATTTTTTGTGTTGTTGTTTGCAGTTCCAGTTTTCTGTTGTGCTAAACTGCTTGGTGGCTTACTTCTTCATTTATAGTAATAGTACCTCAAAGCATCACTTTCTTAGGTAGTGGTATTTACCCTTTCTCCTAAGATCTAATAGAACGATTTAAAAATAAATACACAGCCACCAGATGCTATTATAATTCCATCTTGATTTTCCTGGGCAGACAACTTCACCAAGTTATCAGCTCTCCAGAGCCCTAGGGAAAGATAGAAACAGGCTGGGGTATGGATCAACCTGCCAACGTCCATATCCAGCAGAGAAGCAAATACAGGAGCCAGATTTTCCACCTTCTGCACCCCAAAAAGAATTTTGGTCTATACCCTCAGAGGGATAAAGAACAGGGAGGTTTAGGCAGTCAGGGGGTGGAGCACTGGATTAAGTGCACATAGTACGTAGCACAAAGACCCACACAAGGATCCCAGTTCTAGCCCCTAGTTCCCCACCTGAAGGGGGAGGTCGCTTCACAAGCAGTGAAGCAAGTCTGCAGGTGTCTATTTTTCTGTCCCCCTCCTCTCTCAATTTCTCTCTGTCCTATCCAATAATAATAAAATAATATGAAATTAAAAAAGGAAAAATGGCCACCAGGATCAGTGGATTTGTAGTGCAGGCACCAAAGCCCCAGAGATAACCCTGGAGGCAAAATAATAATAATAATAATAATAATAGGGAAGTTTCCAAATGAAGGAGATAGGACACAGAACTCTGCAGGTGGAAACTGTATGGAATTGTACCTTTGTTATCTTACAATCCTGTTAATCATTATTAAACCACTATTATTTATTACTATCTTTATTTATTTATTAGAGAGAGCCAGAAACCCAAAGGGAAGGAGGTCACAGAAAAGGAACAAGACAGAGAGATACCTGCAGCCCTGCTTCACCACTTGCAAAGCTTTCCCCCTGCAGGTGGGGACCAGAGGCTCCAACGCAGGTCTTTGCACATTGTAACACATGTGCTCAATCAGCTGCACCATCACCCAGCCCCTATTACAGTTTTTTTAAAGAAATGGATAAAAATGGGTATCAGTTTCAAAAAAAGAAAAAGAAACAAACACACAAACTTTTGAAATTTTAAGATGTCTAAAGGAGACCCCTAGGCTGAAGCTAAAACAATCAGGACTGCTCTAACCTAATAAAAATCAATAGTAATTCTTGAAGATCGGTGGTGGCACACCTGGTTGAGCGCACATGTTACAATGAGCAAGGATCCAAGTTCAAGCCCCTGGTCACCACTTGCAGGGGGAAAGCTTCATGAGTGGTGAAGCAGTGCTGCAGATGTCTCTTTTTCTCTCTCCTTATTTCCCCCTCCCTTTAAGTTTTTGGCTGTCTCTATGCAGTAAAAATAAATCAAGATAAAAAAAATTTTGTTGGGAGTCAGGAGGTGGTGCAGCGGATTAAGCACAGGTGGCACAAAGCGCAAGGATCCCAATTCGAGCCCCCAGCACCCCACCCGCAGGAGAGTCGCTTCACAAGCAGTGAAGCAGGTCTGCAGGTGTCTTTCTCTCCCCCTCTCTGTCTTCCCCTCCTCTCTCCATTTCTCTCTGTCCTATCCAACAACAAGGACATCAACAACAACAACAATAATAACTACGACAACAAGGGCAACAAAAGGGAATACATACATACATACATAAATACATAAATACATAATTTTTTTGTTGTTGGGGAGCCGGGCGGTGGCACAGCAGGTTAAGCGCACTTGATGGGAAGCGTAAGGATCCTGGTTCCAGCCCCTGGCTCCCCACCTGCAGGGAGGTCGCTTCACAGGTAGTGAAGCAGGTCTGCAGGTGTTTATCTTTCTCTCCCCATCTCTGTCTTCCCCTCCTCTCTCCATTTCTCTCTGTCCTATCCAACAACTATGACAACAGTGATGAACAACAAAATGGGAAAAATATCCTCCAGGAGCAGTGAATTTGTAGTGCAGGCAGAGATAACCCTGGAGGCAAAAAAAAAAAATTTTGTTGTTGTTAATCAATAGTAATTTTTAAGAAAGTATTTAATATGGGAAACAGACCAGAGTGCTATTACTAGAGTAATTATATTCAATTATAAATTGTCGTATGCTTTACATTGGTTTGTTCTAGCCCTCCCCCACCAAGAGAATTAGATCAGTCCAGTTAATTTCGCGGGCCGCTTGGCCCCGCCCATAGGGACCCCGCCAGAGTTCGAGAGTGCCAGAGTTCCAGAGTGACAGAGTTCCTGGGTTCCTGAGTTCGAGAGTGCCAGAGTTTCAGAGGGTTCCCCAGTACGAGAGTTCCAGAGTTCCAGAGTTGGAGAGTTCGAGAGTAAGAAAGAGTGCTTGTGCCGCCGCAAAGAGACAGCAGAGTTCTGTTTGGTGATTAGTTTGTCTTAGTTTATGAATCGTTGTTCCTGAATAAAGAAATACAGCTTCCCTGCCCAGCCGTTGTCTCCGCGTCTCTGTTACCCGCCGTGAAGCAAGCCAGCCCGGCCAGAGCCTCCGAAATTTCAACAACAATAAATTTCTCTTTTATTGGAGTTTTATTAGAAAAATAAATAAAATTTATTTCTATGAAATTATCTTAAAAGTGTCTTTTAAGAGCACTAGAACACAATGGTTAAGGGCACAGAGTCCAACACACACACAAACTGGATTTGAGTTCAGGATCCACTAGTCATTGGCACTTTTTCCTCATCTGTAAGTTGGGTTGGCAGAAGAATAGAACAACAGAATAATAGGATCCGGGAGTCGGGCGGTAGCGCAGCGGGTTAAGCGCAGGTGGCGCTAAACACAAGGACCAGAGGAAGGATCCCGGTTCGAGCCCTCGGCTCCCCACCTGCAGGGGAGTCGCTTCACAGGCGGTGAAGCAGGTCTGCAGGTGTCTGTCTTTCTCTCCCCCTCTCTGTCTTCCCCTCCTCTCTCCATTTCTCTCTGTCCTATCCAACAACAATGACATCAATAATAACTACAACAACAAAACAATAAGGGCAACAAAAGGAATAAATAAAAATAAATTTAAAAAAAAAAAAAAAGAATAATAGGATCCTTTATCTACTAGTGGTCATATGTGATAGACAACTCATTTTCCAATTTTAAGAAATATAGGCCAGGAAAATTACAGTGGATAAAGTGTTGGACTCACAAGTATGAGACTCTGAGTTTAATCCCTGGCATTACATATGCCAGAGTGATGCTCTGGTTCAAACTATCAAACAAATAAATAAAGGAGGAAGGGAGGAAGAGAGGGGAAGAGAGAGGGCAAAGTGACATGTGAAATTTACAGTGATGGGGGGCTGGGTGGTGACGCAGCTGGTTGAACGCACATGTTAAAATGCACAAGGATTTGGGTTAAAGCCCCTGGTCCCCACCTGCAGGAAGAAAGCTTTGAAAGTGGTGAAGCTGATGAGCCTAGACCTCAAATATATCCCTCTCTCCATTATCACTGATCATCTCCATCAGGAACAACATAATGGACCCCTTTGGAGGCCCCCATAGGACCTTGCCCTCAATGTGGATCAATAATGGTAGACAATGTTCCATCCTGAAAAGGGAGGTGAGATAACATACTCTGTCTACCACCTGGAGAAGATGGATCCTGAAATTGGTGTAACTCAGAATGTTCCTACTGATGACCACAGAATGCAAGTTTGGACCTGCAGGGATACAGAGGTTACATAGGCTCCTATGCTGAATATAGGCCCCAGATCAAATCGATGGGGTTTACAGTCAACAATATTTATACACTTTTCCCATACTTGGGAGCTACTCTCTTCCTTGATCCAAATTTCTAGCCCTTTTTCCAGCCATGACATCATCTCGCCAGACAATAACCTGGTCCACCTGCATATCATATGTCAGGCTCAGGCAAAAACTAATAAAATCATGGGCCTTTTGGAATATACCTAAAATAGATCTACTAGCTATCTCCAAAACAGAAACCCCAAATCTTCATCTGCAATATTCCAGCCTTTAGATTCATGATTAATCAATAATTTGTATGCCTTTGTATGTTAACTCTTTTTCAGCCACCAGGTTCCAGATGCTAGCATGATGTCAACTGGACTTCCCTGGACAGATGACCCCACCAATGTGTCCTGGAGCTCCGCTTCCTCAGAGCCCTGCCCCACTAGGAAATGAGAGAGACAGGCTGAGAGTATGGATTGACCTGTCAACACCCATGTTCATCGGGGAAGAAATTACAGAAACCAGACATTCCACCTTCTGCACCCCATAATGACCCTGGGTCCATACTCCCAATGGGGTTAAAGACTAGGAAAGCTATCAGGGGAGGGGCTGGGATACAGAGCTCTGGTGATGGGAACTGCAAACCTCTTATCCTCTGGTCTTGTCAGTGTTTCCATTTTATAAATAAATACATCAAAATAAAATTTTTTTTAAGTGGTGAAGCAGGTCTGCAGGTATCTCTTTGTCTCTCTTCCTCTCTATCTCCCCTTCCCCTCTCAATTTTTGGCTGTCTTTATCCAATAAATAAAGATAATAAAAAATGTTTTTAAAAAGGAAATTTACAATGAGTGATAGAATTAAGCAAAACAAACCAAGATAAAGCTAAATTACAAGTAATCTCACATTAGGTCATGTTTGCCAATAAATGAGTTTAGATCAATATAAATTTTGCCAAATGAATCACATAAGCAATACTGAATTTTCAGAGCATTTTGCATTTTGAAATCATAGTACAGAAGGCTAATATACTTATAGTAAAACTTAGCACACAGTAAGTGATCCTAAAATATTAGCTGCTGTTATTATCATCAGCATTGGCATCATTAACATTGTTTTTAGAAGAAACAGTAGTATCTTATCCTGAAACTTTTTTTTTTAACCTCCTGGGTTATCACTGGGACTCAGTGCCTGCACTATAAATCCACTGCTCCTGGAGGCTATTTTTTCCCTTTTGTTGCCTTTGTTGTTTATCATTGTTGTTGTTATTATTGCTGTCCTTGTTGGATAGAACAGAGAGAAATCAAGAGAGGAGGGGAAGACAGAGAGGGGGAGAGAAGGACAGACACCTGCAGACCTGCTTCACCACTTGTGATGTGACCCCCCTGCAGGTGGGGGAGCTGGAGGCTCGAACCAGAATCCTTACACTGGTCCTTGCACTTTGCACTATGTGTGCTTAACCCGCTGCGCTCACACCTGGGCCCCGGAAACTTACTTAGTGATTACGTGCCCCACTTTTTTTTCTAGAAGACCAATATATTACCACAGCAATGAGTAGAGAGAGATTCTCTCTGGCTAGTCATATAGGCATGCAACTTTAAAGTAACATAGATGTAATTTTGTCACACTAGATCTGAGTTTTATGTAGTATTAAAAGGTCACTAAATCAAAATAAACACCTATAATTAAATATTTCATAACTTCTCCCTCAAAAGTCATCAGCTACCTAGAGACCCCATTCTATAAGATCCCTCACTATGGTTCTACTGGCTTTCTAAGAAAAAGTAATGCAAAGCATGGACTAAAGCTTAAACCAACAAAAGAATCAATGTGCATTCCAACCACTATGTTGAATTCAAATACAGAATGAATGAACCCCCGACACTAAAGTAATTACACAATTGTGTGGCAAGTGTTATTCCTAGCTACTTAAGAGCACCAGTGCAAAGAGCTCAAAATCTTAGAAAAAAGATCTCCTTTCCATAAGGAGAGTCATTTTATTAGCATTTAATGATCGTCTTTCATTGCCCTTCCATGGAAGTATCTCTAACTGTTCCAATTATAATTTCAAGTAACAAAGGCAATAGGGGTAAGACTATAGTTCAGTGTGTACACTGCAAAAAGAGGTCTTTAACAAATCACATATGTGATTATTCTTTTATCCCAGTATTAAAAGGGGTCACAGTATCAGTAAGTATAAATCAAATCTGTGTCTCTGGCAAACTCTAAACTTGATCATGGAAATATTCTCCACAATCATTCTTCTACTAAGTAAGCACCAGATGGTTAATAATGAATGCAGTGCCCATGGACCCATGTTTCTCGAAGACTTAATTTAATTCTGTGATTACTTTGCCCATAGTTAAAGATTTCAGCTGTAGGAAAATAGCTCAGCTGCCAGAGTGCAATACATGCATACCTGAGGCATCAATCCCCGGAGCCACAGGTATGGAGTGGTACTCTACTTTTCTCTCTTTCATATCAAATTCTCTATAAAGGAAGTAAATCTTTAAAAATTTTAAAGAATTTTTAAGTAAAATTCAAAGTTTCTAAGGTACATGAGGAATTTATAATTATTATCTCTTTTCAACTTAAGGCTCTTTAAGCCCCCCTTTCCAGAAATGATTTCCTACATGCACAATGTTCAAGTTCCAAATTCATTTAAATCGGTCACCAAAATGCCATCTGTAATCAACTGTCACATTATCAATGTGCTACAATTAAAAGACGGTGGATTATAAGTGAGAAAGCATTTAGACTTGGTACTAGCTCTTTGTCCTTGGAGTTTTAAACAGATTACTAAGCCTTTTACTTATATTTTCCTTTGTAAGGTAACCAGAGTGTGCTTGCCTTACACAAATGTAGGTGGGTCATGTACCATTTAATTTTTGTATTATCTTTATTTATTTATTGGATAGAGATAGCAGAAATCGAGAGGGAAGGGGGTGATAGAGAGGGAGAGAGAGAGACACCTGCAGCCCTGCTTCACCACTGCAAAGCTTTCTTCCCTGCAGGTGGGGGCTGGGGGCTTGAACCTAGGTCCTTGTGCATTCTAACATCTGCACTCAATCAGTTGCACCACCACTTGGCCCTGGTCATTTACCATTTAATAAGACTATGCCTCACTAGGGAAAGATATAAACAGGGTGGGAGTATGGATTGACCTGCCAATGCCCAGGTCCAATGGAGAAGCAATTATAGAAGTTAACTTCTGCATCCCCATAAAGAATCTTGATGGTATGTTGCACCAAAGTAAAAATTTAAAAAATTCTGGGGCAGGGTCTTGGAACATGATGGTGGAGGAGGACCTAGGTGAGGGTTTACAATGTTATGTGGAAAACTGAGAAATGTTACACTTGTACCAACTACTATATTTTACTGTTGACTATGAACCATTAATTCCACCCCCAATAAAGGGGGAAAAAAGAACTTTAGTCCATATTCCCAGAAGGATAAATGTTAGGGGAAGATGACCAGAGGGCTCTGAACTCCAATTCCATCAGGACCTGGGGACAGAGGAGGAAAGTTTTTTTTTTTTAAGTGAGAAGACACTCATAAGTATTTGATATAACTTAGAAAGGAAAGGAAGTCATGACCATAGAAAAATGGGCATATACAGCTTTCAGACACCCATTTGCAGATGCTACCATGATGCCATCCTGACTTCTCTGGGCAGATGACCTCACCAGTGTGTCCTGGAACCTCACCTCTCTAGAGCTCTGGGCCACTGAGGAAGGATAGAAACTGGCTGGGGGTAGAGATTGACCTGCCAATGCCCACATTCAGTGGAGAAGCAATTACAGAAGCCAGAACTCCCACCTTCTGCACCCCAAAAACAACCTTGATCCATACTCCCAGTGGGGGAGAAGTGATAGATAAAGAAGATAAGAGGGCTCTGAACTCTAGCTTCATCAGTACCCAGAAAGAGAGGAGGAAATGGAGAGGGACATATGGAGGTAGTAATGTTGTCATGCGTGGCTCAGAGGGGAAGAGAGGATTGGATCAGCTAGAAAAATGGGGCAATTATGTATAAATGTAGACAGTTGTAGACATGACGGCTGGCCCATGTGTTGGCTTGCAGTGGGGCAACTGAAGATCCAGAACCCTGGTGGTGGGAATGAAGTGGCTTTATACCCTTGTTGGCATGTAATTTTGTAAATCAATATTAAATCACTAATAATTTTTAAATGGGCATATATGTACATACAATTATAGATAGAGAGTTGTAGAAATAATAGTCAACCCATATCTGTGATCTTGGGAAAACTATTGAAGCTTCCACTGGAAGTAATGGGGACTTTGGTGGTGGTGGGAAAGATGTGGAATTATACCCCAGCAATCTTATAATTGTGTAAATCAATATTAAATCACTAGTAAAAAATTGTTTAAGTTACAGAAAAAAAAATCAGTGTTTTCACCAACAAGTTCTACCCAAATGCAAGTAATTCAGGAACTATATTAAAATGAATCAATTAAAAAAAAAAAAAGATGGTGCCTGCGAAAGGCTTCTAAGAACTATAGCATTGAAAAGCAAGGTGAGGGAGTCGGGCTGTAGCGCAGCGGGTTAAGCGCAGGTGCCGCAAAGCACAAGGACCGGCATAAGGATCCCGGTTCAAACCCCGGCTCCCCACCTGCAGGGGAGTCGCTTCACAGGTGGTGAAGCAGGTCTGCAGGTGTCTATCTTTCTCTCCTCCTCTCTGTCTTCCTCTCCTCTCTCCATTTCTCTCTGTCCTACCCAACAACGACAACAACAATAATAACTACAACAATAAAACAACAAGGGCAACAAAAGGGAATAAATGAATAAATAAAATAAATATTAAAAAAAAAGAAAAGAAAAGCAAGGTGATACTATTTTCCATCTCCATCTTGGAACATATATATATTTTTTTTTATTGAAATACAACTAGCACATAGCATTCTAATTACTTCAGGTATATAGCATAATTCAATATTTATATGTATTGAGAAATGACATCACAGCATGTCTAGTTAGAATTAATCACATGCAATTTCTTTGCTTCTGACTAAGAACTTTAAAAGCTACTTTCTTTAAGATATGCAATACATGCCATGTGGAAAACTGGGAAATGTTATACATATACAAATTATTGTATTTACTGTTGACTGAAAAACATTAATCCCCCAATAAAGGAATTTTAAAAATAAATAAATAAAAAGAATCAATTAAGGGGCTGAGTGGTAGCACACCTGGTTGAGTGCATATGTTACAATGCACAAGGACCCGGTTCGAGCCCCCAGTCCCCACCTGCAGGGGGAAAGCTTTGCAAGTGGTGAAGCAGGGCTACACATGTCTCTCTCTCTCTCTCTCTCCCTCTCTACCTCCCCCTGCCCTCTCAATTTCTGGCTGCCTCTATCCAACAAATAAATAAAAATTATTTAAATAAAAGAATCAATTAAAACCAAAAACTTAGAAAAAAAGATATGCAATACAGCACTATTTGTTACTATAATCATTACATGTTATCATTAACTATAATTAACATTCTTTTAACTATAACTACCATATCATATCCCCATGGCTATACTTAGTTTAGTTCAGTTCTTTTTTTTTTTTTTTTTTTTTTAGTTTTTACTAGTGATTTACAGGATTTTAATATTACAGAGGTATAGTTCCACCCCCACCACCAAAATTCTGACACACACCAGTAACCACCACTAATTCCCATGAAGTCTTACAGGCAGTTAGCAGTTTGGCTACCTTTTTTCAAATCCATGTGTTTCAATTCTCTATATTCCACATATGAGAAAAACCATCTGGTATTTGTCTTTCACCTCCTTGGTTACTTCGCTAAGACTTCACTAAGCATAATCACCTCAAGTTTCATCCATTTAAAACCAAAGTACACAATATCTTCTTTTTTTTTTTGGCCTCCAAGTTTATTGCTAGGGCTCTGTACCTGCACTAGGAATCTACTACTCCTGGTGGCCATCTTTTTTCCATTGTGGTTATTATTGTTGTTGTTATTGATGTTGTCATTGTTGGATAGGACAGAGAGAAATGGAGAGAAGAGGGGAAGACAGAAAGGGGGAGATAAAGAGACCTGCAGACCTATTTCACCGCCTGTGAAGTGACTCCCCTGCAGGGGAGGAGCTAGAGGCTGGAACTGGGAACCTTGCTCAGGTCCTTACCATCACATTATGTGTGCTTAGAACTGTGTGCCCACTTTCCCCCCGGCCCCCATATAATCTTTTAAAATTCCATAATAATATTCCATTGAATATATGTCCAATAACATCTTTATCCTACACTTATTTTATAACTGTAGGTTTGTATCTTTTAAAGCTCTTCACCTATTTCACTGACCCAGAAACCCACCAGTCTCTCCTTGAATCTGTGAGTTCAGGCTTTGTTTGTTTGTTTAGAGTCACATATAAGTAAGACTATATAGTATTTGAAGAACAAATTTAAATGGAAAAAGTCACCTCTAAAAGATAAAATCAACACTAAATTCAAATTCACAAGAAGACCTTTTCAACAGCTGTACTATTTACTACTTTCCATTCTAGGAAACTCTATATAGAAGATATTTCTTTAAAATTAGTCACATATCTAGAGAATTGGAATATATAGCTATGAAAAAGAGAAAGAAAAAAAACAGAAACAAACAGTCTCTAAGACTTTGTGAGAATTACTGTGTCTGCTGGGCAGTAGCGCAGCGGGTTAAGTGCACATGGCGCAGAGCACAAGGACTGGCATAAGGATCCCAGCCCCTGGCTCCCCACCTGCAGGGGGGTCGCTCCACAGGTGGTGGAACAGGTCTGCAGGTGTCTATCTTTCTCTCCCCTCTCTGTCTCCCCTCCTCTCTCGATTTCTCTCTGTCTTATCCAACATCAATGGCAACAAGGGCAACAAAATGGGAAAAAAATGGCCTCCAGGAGCAGTGGATTCATAGTGCAGGCACTTAGCCCCAGCAATAACCCTAGATACCATTGAAAGGGTGACGGCACAGAACTTTGGTGGTGGGTATGATGTGAAAATACACTCTATAACCCTACAATCCTGTAACCTACTGTTAATCACACACACACACACACACACACACACACACACACACACACACTAAATGAAATGAAACGAAGGGACTGCTGTAAGCAGTAGAGATATGTTGGGACTATGCGTAAGCTTGATAGAGCCTAGGGAGAATTCCCCCATCCTTGGATGGAGGTCTGAGAAGATACCCCCTTGTGAGTCTCTCTCAACCGAGGTGAGCAAAGGGGAGGAACCCAGACTTAGTTCTTTCCTTCTTGACTCTCAGGCCCACAGAAACCCCAATACTTCTCCCCATTAACTGCAGGCCACATGGCCGCCTACTTTAAGATTCATTTACTCAAACCTCACCTTCTGATCACAGAAGAGCACACCTTATCACTCACTCCATCATACACCTCAGACCCCAGACAAGAGAAATGCCAAACTATATGGCCTTTTGATATCCATCTTCTCTCTCTCTCTCACCCTACTGGTTTAACCCCTATGCTTCTCTCAAATACCTTTGGATAATTAAGTTGCTTGCGTCATGGAGAATAACTGTCTTGTATCTCATCAATTCTTGTATGTCATACCAGCTCCCTACCATAGGGGCAAGCTGATCTTTAAGAAACCTGTAATTTCTGACATATTTCGATAATTTCCTTTGTTTGGTTTTCTATTTAACTCATGTCCACCTGCTAATAAATGAGATCAGAGCACACGGCAGTCTCCCCGGTGTCTTTACTTTGTGTCGTCCCTTGCGCGAGCAAGAAAGAACCGGTCCGTTACCTTTCTCCTGGAGATCACCCCACCAGAGACCCCGACAGAGACATGCAGATACTGAGCCCTAAAATAATAATAATAATAACAACAACAACAAAAATCAGTCACATTTTCTACTTGTTTCAGTTAGAACCTTTCCTTAGGCTTTCGATCCATTTCCACCTCAGTTTAATCCTTTAAGAAAATTACTCTGGGTCAGCAGAGTATTTCACTTGGATGGATGGCTACTTTGCCATTCACAAGGCCCAACTGCAAGCCTGGCCCCCATGTTATGGAGGGAAGCTTGAGTACAGTGGTGTCTTTCCCTCTCCATCTCTGCCTCTTTCTATCTGGAAAAAAATCAGTCTAGAGCAATAAAGCCCCACAAACAAAAAAGTTCCTCTTTTTTTTTTAATTGAGATGAGCTTGGTTCCATGTTTAGGGGTACAGCAACATACATCTTCAAAATGTACATGTGACAACACCACCCTCACCACCACAGTATCAGTCCCCTTACAGCACAGTCCATTGGACCTCCTTTACCCAGTTAGTCCTCCCACAACCCCAGTAACTTCAGTCACTGGCAAGAATTCAAAGGTTTATTTCCCTTTAGGTTTACATATGCAGTAGAAAGAGACAGATAGTAAAAACATCAAAGCTTCCTCCGTTGTGGTGGGGGCTATGATGGAACCTGGATGGTGTGCATGGCAAAGCCAGCATACTACCCAGTGAGCTATCTTTACTCATCTCTCAGTGAATGCTCGAGCTACTTCCTGTACTAATACAAATAGCAGGGGACTGGGAGGTAGCGCAGTAGCTTATGTAGGTTAAGTGCACGTGGCGCCAAATACAAGGATCGGCCTAAGGATCCCAGTTCAAGACCCTGGCTCCCCACCTGCAGGGGGAAGGCTTCACAAGCAGTGAAGCAGATCTGCAGGTGTCTATCTTTCTCTCTCCCTCTCTGTCTTCCCCTCCTCTCTCGATTTCTCTCTGTCCTGTCCAGCAATAACAACAATAATAGCAACAACAACAACACCAAGGGCAACAAAATAGGAAAAATGGCCTCCAGCAGTAGTGGATTTGTAGTGCAGGCACCGAGCCCCAGCGATAACCCTGGAGGGGGAAAAAATAAAATAGCACTGCAATAAGGATAGATGTGTAGATATGTTTTCAGATTCATGTGTTTTTGCATTCTTCTAATAGAATAGTAGAACTGCTGGAATAAATTACATATCTATTTAAAGACTTTTCTACCTTTTTTTACATTTTTAATTAATTAATTAATTGGATATAGACAAGACAGAAAATGAGAGGGGAGGAGGTGACAGAAAAACACCTGCAGCCCTACTTCACCACTTATGAAGTTTTCCCCCTGCAGGTGGGGACCATGAACTTGAACTCAGGTCCTTGCACACTGTACTGTGTGCACTTCACCAGGTGCACCACTGCCTGGCCCCCTATATTTAGAGACTTTTGTTAACTGTTTTAGAAAAATTTTACCCATTTATATTTATGGACAATATAAATATCTTTAACCAGTAACAACAGTGCGTTTCTATGTTCACTCCCTGATTATCTGACAGCCCGTCACCAAATAGCAGATAAATCCACCACCAAGCCTACTACAGCAGACACACAGATTTCTCTCAATTTCATTCAAAGTTCAGTAAGTAAACAGCATGCAGGACAGAAGCAAACATTCACTGAACCAACTGTTAATCAAATAATCAGACCCATTTAAGTCTTTGATCAAAATACCAAAAATAGTCTTTCCTTTTCCACAAAGATTATCACTCCAGAACACATGTCCACAGTGCCAGCAACATTCCAGGTCATACCTTTGATTATTTTAAGCCATTGTCTAGATTTAAGACTTCTGCTTTAAAAAAAGACAAACATATTTTTCATATCAGAAATTTTGAAGCTTAGAATATTTCAAGGTTTATCCTTCCTGAATGTGAACAGGGCCACCACAGTTCAAACATGGGCATTTGTACTTTTCATTTTACAGAAGTCTGGTTTGGCTCACTGGAAGTTCTCAAAGGATAATTACAACACCTATTTATTTCCCTTGACTGGAATTAAATAGAATAGCAGTAACTTACTTTATTTTTACTACAGAATACTATTTATTTTTTATATTCATCTATTTTTTGTAGGTATATGACAGAGAAACCGGAGCATACTCCACCACTTTATGCAATGTCTAGATAGGACCCATAGCCTCACATATCCAAGGCATGCACTCTGCTACTGAGCCACTTCACTGGCCCCCTAGGACACTGTTTCAGTGATTTAGCAACCAAACTGTACAGACATAGCCAAAAGCCCACCCAAGAGGAGAAAACACTGTAGTGAAAAGGTCACAATGACCAATACATCAAATCTACGGATGTCCCATTTATAAAACTGGAGGCGGTTGGTGCAGATACACTGTACTTAGACAAAAGAATGACAGTCAAAGCAACCAGAAGTGAGCCACTGCAATCATCATGGCATAAACTTCTCTTAGCTTATGCTCTGTTATACATCCCTACTAACTGACTTTAAAGGCAGATAAAAGATATCTGTATCTACACACCCATCTCTGTTTCTCCCAGCATCATACTGCATATTCAGATCTGCTGATATGCTACTTTAACTTAATGGCAGGAAATGAATATTTTTCATGGTAGTAACTATTCTGTTGTACCATTCTTTTTTAAAAAATTTTATTTATCATTAATAGTATGTCACAAGATTGCAAGATTACAATTTATAGTTCCATACCACATCTACCACCCTTACCCTCCCACCTCTCAAAGATAACCACCATAGTTCTCATAAGTCTTAACAGTTTGTTTGCTTCTGTTTTGTTTGGACTTTTTTTTTTTTTGGGGGGGCAAGTTCATGTAAATCAGATCTCTAGATTCCACAGATGAGAGAAACCATCTGGTAGTTGTCTTTCATCTCTTATTTCACTAAGTATAATCACCTCCAATTTCAACCATTTTGTCCCAAAGGACATAATATCATCTTTTTTTGGTTGCAGGATAGTATTCCATGGAGTATATATCCCATAACTTCTCTAGCCCATCATCTGATAAATGGCATTTATGCTTCTTCCATTCTCTGGTTATTGTGAATAATACAATTTTGAACATAGGGGATGTTGCTCCATTCCTAATGACCACGAGTATTCAATTGCATGTTATGTCCAGTTTCTCTGGATGTTTATATTGTTTTCCATCTAAACAGCTCACTCTGCCTCTTGGTAAATGGATGGGTGAAGGTCATTTTGCTGACTGTTTCAGAGTCCAGGAGGATGGTACATGTGAAGCCAAGATGGGTTTATAGGCAGTAGTGCTGGGATCCCCCTCTGGAACCCCTGGATCACTCACTGCCAGCCTCCCTGAGAGGAGTCCCCTGGACTGCTGGTGGCTGGTGCAGCTGAGAGCAGTAGTCTAGGTGGTGTCAGCAGGAAAGGAGCGGCTACAGCTCAGTTCTTTGTACCAAGCTTGCTGCTGCCGTGCTGTCCCTGCTGCTGCCATGTGACCCATGTGACAGCTCATAGCAGTGCCACACACAGGATCTGTGGCTCCTTTTGAAAGCTCTATTGTGAGAGGCTGCTGAGTGTTAGAGCAGAGGAGGTTTCTGCTGGCGTGTTGCTTTTGATTTCTTTCAAATGTGAATGTGCCTGCCTCTATAGAAGAAAAGCGTTAGTTTTGAGGCAACTGAGAGATGAATTGAATGATCCTTCCCTCCAAACTTCCTCTAACAGCACAGCAAGAAAACAGAAAAATAGCTACCCCAGGCTTCTCTGTCTACTTATATTGAAGTTAATTGTCATGAAGATGAGAAATGAGTGTGTAAATTAGGAAATGTTTTATAAATAAAATGTATTTGATGATGTGAGGAAGATTAGGTGAGATTTTTAAAATGGTGACAGAAGCACAGACGTGTAGACAATAAAAGTTGCTCTGGGTTTGTCTTAAATTTATTCATCAAATGTGAATGGAGCATTTCTAATGGACCTGGAATGATATTAAACTCTTGCACACAGACAAATGAGTAAAACCATGGTTCCCACTTTCTACAGTTGGTGGTCGATCCATACTCCCAGCCTGCCTCTCTCTTTCCCTAATGGGATGGGGTTCTGGGGAATCAGAGCTCCAGGACATATTGGTGGGGTTGTCTGTCCAGGGAAGTCTGTTTGGCATCATGGTAGCATCTGGAACCTGGTGGTTGAAAAGAGAGTTAACATACAAAAGTCAAACAAGTTGTTGACCAATTATGAACCTAAAGGCTGGAATAGTGCAGATGAAGAGTTGGGGGGGTGTCTCCATTTTATAGATAGTTAGTAGGCATATTTTAGGTATATTCCAAAGGGCCTGTGGCTATACTAGTTTTGTTTTTTTCTTTTTTCCCCTGAGCCTGAAGTCTGATATGCAGGCTATTGTCTGGGGAGATGATGACACGGCTGGAAAAAGGACCAGAAAGCTGGATCAGGGAAGAGAGTAGCTCCCAAATATGGGAACTTAAACTTATTTTGTAAGACCTATTTCCCTTCCCAAAAAGGTCAACATAATTATTTCTTTCCTCATGGAAGCATAAAAATTGCCTATAAGTTAATTCAATGGATACCTAAAATGTCATACAAATTTTTTTTTTTCCTGCCAGGGTTTTTGCACCTGCACAATTCTACTGTTCCCACAGCACTAATCCACTACTCATGAAGCTATATCTGTACAGATCCTCCCATGTGGCATCCTGGGACTAGAACCCAGATCCTTGAGAATGGTAAAGTGTACACTCTACCAGGTGAGCCATGCCCCCCCCCCAATTCCTTGAATTCTTTTTAATTCAGAAAGTCAGTGCATAGCTGATAGCTATTCTTCTGACTTCTAAATATGTTCTGTCAAAATGCATACTTTAAAGTCAATTTTACTATAAGAAAATCACCAACTCAATCTTAAATAGATTTGATTATGTCTAGGAAAGCATCTGTTAATTTTCTAGGAAAATGAACTAAACTAGTAATTTTTTTCTACTTGGCCAGAAATTATACTTCTATATAAATTTACAGTGCAAGTATTTTCATACAGGACTGAGTGAGCCTGAAAAAGCCAACTCTTAAAATAAAACCAGAAAACAGATTCACTAGGAGCATTATTTTTAGTGTCCTTCTTACAGTACAGCAGCAAACTAAGCTTTAAATATGTCTTCACAAAGGGGGTTGGTGCCCAACCTAATTCTTTCCTTCAGACTGTAAAGAGAGCTCTAGAAGCTTAAATAGAACATAAAACAGAAATTAAAATGTACAGCCAAATAAGCAGTTTATCTAAGAGTACTACAGATCTAGAGGTGAGGTCTGTTGGATAAGGGTCTCTAAGAGAGCCCTGGATGCTGTTTCCATGCTCTTCCTCTGGCCTCTGGGTGGGAGATCCCACACTGCAGGGCCTAACAGCTGATGACTGTGCCTGAGACCTCTGGATCTGGATTCATCAGCCCTGCTGCAAATAACTAGGGGCAGTTTGGAGAAACAGAGACTGGTACACTTGCAATTTTCTCATCAGACTTTCCTGATATCCTAGGTTCTTAGCAGTCAATACCACTAAAATCCACAAAGTATGGCTGCTAAGTCCTAGCCAGAGGAACACAAAATGAGGCTTCAGTTTGGAGGCAGGATGGGGCCAACACCTCTGCATGTGCACGTCAACACTAAAATTAGACTGAATATAAACACTGGAAGCAGAAAACATCTAAACCCATATCTTTCATCTTCTACAGCTACGCCAGGTGTGACCAGTCAGTCTCTGAGAATATTCCCAATAGAGTTTAGCTGAAAGGGGATTTCCACATTCCCTAATCAATCATCTAACCCTTTTTATCTTCTGAATGGAATTTAAGTTTAAAAGGCAAGCAAGCAATGGTCTGTCTCCTGTGTTTTTCTTGCTCTAGCCTTTTCATAAACTTCAGCTGATTCTCAGTTTGTGCCTCCCTGTCACCATTCTGTCTAATAAACTATTTTCTAGTGGTCCTGGAGATGACAGCACTGCACTCTCAAGCATGAGGTCCCAAGTTCAAAGCCCAGCAGCATATTTACCAGAGTGATGTCTGGTGTGTGTTTTTTTTTTCTCTCTCTCTCTCTACCCTGCCTTTCTCACTAGTAAATAAATAAAATCCTTTTAAAAATTATTTTCTAGGGTGGGGTATAGCGTAATGATTATGCAAAGAGACTTTCATGCCTGAAGCTCTCAAGTCCCAGGTTCAATCCCCCACACCACCATAAGCCAGAGCTGAACAGTGCTGTGGTAATATATATATATATATATATATACATTTCCTAGTCAAGGTTAAGAAATAAGTAGCTAGTTCTAAGTTCATGACTGTTGTTTTAACTTTGAAACCTGTTCAGTGAAATGCATTCGTTAAAGTCAACTCTACAGTAAAGCCACAAATTCCATTATAAATAAACATATCCTGTGTGCCCCTGTATTTATCCCTAGTTATATATATATAACTAGGGATAAATATATATATATATATATATATATATATCCTTTCCTATATTTTCCATCTACTTTGTGCTTCCATCTCTGCCACTGACTTTGCTAGCTAATTCATTTATTCCCACACCTACATATGTCATTCACAGGTAAATCATCAAATTTTTATTCTTCTTAAAGCACTGTAGTAGGAAGAAAGAGAGAAAGAAAAGCAGAGCATTTGTCTAGCATAAGCAATGTCAGGGCTTGAACTCAGGGTCTCGTGCCTACAAGTTCAAAACTCTACCAAATCTACACAACCTTCCAAGCTATAGGATTTTATTCTTTATTATCAGTCATACTCATGAGCTACAATCCCTTTCAAAATAACATTTTCTCTAAACTTCTTAAAATCTATTTTAAAAAAAAAACAGTCAGCCTTGCTCTGCCTTGGCATTGAAAATTCTCATAGGGCCACCTTTTCCTGAAATTTCCCTCTAAGGTCACAGCACCAGCAACATTATTTGTTGATCATTAAAAAGATTCAGAAGCACTATTCTGTTGACTGCTTCTTCCACCTTCAACAAAATGACTCTCTAGGCAAGATGAAATGACAATGTCCTGAATTCTCCGGCTTTGTGCTGACACATTTATTTGCACAGCACTGTTTCAAACATACTTCTGTGTGTGTCCCACATTTCATCCTCACAATATCCTTTGAGGTTTGGAAAGACAAGTCTTGTCATTCCAGGCTTGAGAACAGCCAAATGATTTACTCAGGATTGTGAAGCCATGCAAAAGGAAACGGGAACTATTTCAGGGTCCCTTCCGCTATACTCCTTCCTCTGCTCTGGCAAGTTTAGACTTCCAGCCAGCATCTGCACACAGAAGTCCCCGTCCCCATGATCTCTTGCATCTGTGCCAGTTTTATCAACTACAGTAAGAGCTCCCTGCATTGTTTCCCACAGTCACAGTGTCTGCTCTCTGAGGAAATGACATCATTTCCCCTTCTCCAAGAAAAAAGGATTTCATACGGTCTTCATTTTATTCCCAGCTCCTCTATCTTTCTACTGTAAAGCCATCCCTGGGAGCAGGCTTCACAACTCTATTGCAAATAACACCTTACTGTTGTTTTATCCATGACAACCAATGCCTTCTCTAACCATAAAGAAAAACAAAATTCCTCTAGATTCTTATTGCATAAGGATAATAACCAGCTGATTTTAACTAGAAAAACACAATAGAGGGGAAAAAATGGGTGTGGTGGTGGTAGTGGCACACCCAGTTAAGAGCATATATTACAAAACAAAAAGACCTGGGTTCAAGCCCCCACTCCTCACCTGCAAGGGGTCCGCTTCATGAGCTGTGAAGCAGATCTGCAGGTGTCTATCTCCCTCTCTCTATCTCCCTGTCCTCTCTCAATTTCTACCTGTCCTATCTAATAAAAAAATATATAGAAAGGAAAAGAAGGAAAGGAAGGAAAGGAAGGAGGAAAGGAAGGAAGGAAGGAAGGAAGGAAGGAAGGAAGGAAGGAAGGAAGGAAGAAGGAGTTGGGCGGTAGCACAGCGGGTTAAGCGCACATGGCTCAAAGCGTTAATGGATCCTGGTTCGAGCCCCAGCTCCCCACCTGCAGGGGAGTCGCTTCACAGGCGGTGGAGCAGGTCTGCAGGTGTCTATCTTTCTCTCCCCCACTCTGTCTTCCCCTCTTCTCTCCATTTCTCTCTGTCCTATCCAACAATGACAACATCAATAACAACAACAATAACTACAGTAATAAAACAACCTGGGCAACAAAAGGGAATAAATAAATAAATAAGATAAATATATTTTTTAAAAGCTTTTAAAGAAGAAAAAAAGATGGAAAGAAAGGGAGAAATGGCAGTTCAGAGCATTGGATTCATAGTGCCAGCACCAAACCCCAGCAATTACATTGGGGGTAAAAAAAAAATACCAAAGGAAAAAAAAGACTACTCCAAGTAGCAGAAAACCAAGAAGTTCATGAATAAAAGTGGTAACAGGGAGCATGATAGAATCACAATTCTTTTTTGACTTTCAAAAACCAGTATGAGTTTAAGGATGGTTTTACATAGATCCTGAAGGTCCATGTGTCCCCACTGAGTAAGAAAGACCTTGGGGAAAACTGCATATCAGTTGATGCTTTAAAATTACATAGCAACATGCTTATAACAAACATGAAGGAAATTAATTCCCAATCTTTTCTACTATTGACAGCTATACATACATTATACACATGTAGGTTGCATAAATGTTGCCAAAGAAATGTTTAAATACTGAGGTTTTGGGGGGGTTTTTTGCCTTCAGGGTTATTACTGGGACTCAGTGCCTGCACCATGAATCCACTGCTCCTGGAGGCCATTTTTTTCCCCTTTTGTTCCCCTTGTTGTGATTATTATTGTTGTTGCTGATGTTGCTCGTTGTTGGATAGGACAGAGAGAAATGGAGAGAGAAAGGGAAGACAGAGAGGGGGAAAGAAAGATAGACACCTGCAGACCTGCTTCACCACCTGTGAAGCAACTCCCCCTGCAGGTGGGGAGCCAGGGGCTCGAACCGGGATCCTTACACCGGTCCTTGCGCTTTGCGCCATCTGTGCTTAACCCGCTCTGCTACCCCCCCCATCCCACCCCAGAGATTTTTTTTAACCATGTGAAAGAACTACCAATTTAACAGTAAATAAAACAAAATAAAAATAAATACAACAACTGCCCTCTTTTGCAGGTCCTACAAATCATTAGAAGAAAATTCGAGAAAAAGGATGGTGGGGCCCAGTGGAGGCATACCTGGTTAAGCTCACATAGTACTAAGTGTAAGGACCCATGGAAGGATGCAGGTTCAAGTCCCTTGCTCCCCACCTGCAGGGGGAAGCTTCACAAGTGGTGAAGCAGATCTACAGGTGTCTATCTTTCTCCTTCTCTATCTCCCTTCCCCTCTCAATTTATCTGTCCTATCCAGTAAAATGGGGGGAGGGGAGAAATGGCCTCTAGGAGTAGTGGATTTGTAGTACTAACACCAAGCCCAAGCAATAACCCTGGCTGGAGGCAAAAATGGGGATGGCTTTGTCACACTGAGCTACCCTGGCAATAACATAGGCAAGTCAAGGAATGTGTAAAATGGGCAAAGATCTGGCTTTACAGCTTATGCACCCATGAAAACTACACAACCCCTTTAAAATGTTAGGCTCTTCAAAAGTCATGATTTATTTTTCTGGCTTTCCATGCAAAAGTGCCATGACTCTTTCAATATCCCATTATTATACATAGGGGCTGGGCAGTGGCACACCCAGTAAAGTGCACATATTATGCAAGAGGACTTGGGTTTAAGTCCTCAGTTCACACTTGCAGGGAGGAAACTCATAATCCGTAACACAATGCTGCAGGTGCCTGTCTTTCTCCCTCCTTCTCTATCTCCCCCTTCCCTTTCAATTTCTGTCTCTATTCAAAAGAAATAAGAAAGAAAGAAAATGGCTACCAGGAGTAGTATATTTGTCAGCCAGGCACCAAGCCCCAGCCATAACCCTGGTAGCAATAAAATAATAATACATACATACAGAGTTTTTTGTTTAGTACTCTTCCTCCAGAATTTATGTCCAATATGAACTAAAAACAATCTCTATACTTAGAAGTAATGGTTAAGGGGCCGGGTGGTGGTGCACCTGGTTGAGCACCCATGTTACAGTGCACAAGGACCCAGGTTCGAGCCCCCAGTCCCTGCCTGCAGGGGGAATGCTTTGCAAGTGGTGAAGCAGTGTTGCAGATGTCGCTCTTTCTCTCCCTCTCTATCACCACCTTCCCTCTTGATTTCTAGCTGAGTTGGAGAGTTCCGGAGTTAGAGAGAGTGCTTGCGCCGCTGCAAAGAGACAGCAGAGTTCTGTTTGGTGATTAGTTTGTCTTAGTTTATGAATCGCTGTACCTGAATAAAGAAATACAGCTTCCCTGCCCAGCCGTATGTCTCTGGTCGTCTGTTACCCGCCCGTGAAGCTAGCCCGGCTAGAGCCTCAGAATTTTAACAACAAATGGCGCCCACGTGGACCTGACCTGCGCATCTCTCAGATAAGTAGAGACAATTTGGCTACCTATGCACTATGGCCTTCTCTTCTGCTTGTGAAGAGATCTCCAAAGGCCTCTGCTATTTCTTCACGAGACTGTTTTGCTGTTTCTGGAACATTTATCTCTGGACCACTCTGTGGTTTCCACTCGCTCGGGCGAACTCAGAACAGCCAGCGGGAATAGCCAGCGGGCGGGAGGCAAGGCGCGGAGCTGCTGTTTCCACCTGGTTAAACAGCCAGCCAGCCGGCTGCGCCCAGACAACCCCGCGCACCGCGCCCGCAGCCCCGCAGCCCGCAGGAGGCTGACGCCAGCACGCAGGAGCCCGATGCCTCCACACAGGAGCCCGATGCCACCACACAGGAGCCTGATGCCAGCACACAGGAGCCCGATGCCAACACGCAGGAGCCCAATGCCAACACGCTGGAGCCCGATGCCACCACGCAGGAGCCCGATACCAACACGCAAGAGCCCGATGCCACGACGCAGGAGCCCAATGCCAGCACTTAGGCCAGCCCACAAGAGCCGGCTCTCCACCGCGTGGAGCAGGGCACTGGACAAATGATCCCTCCACGCTGCTCGGCCACTGCGAGCAGGGCAGCAGACATGACAGGGCCATGGGGCAGGGCCGCGGCAGCCTATCATGGCTGCCACCCCTGGGCACCTAGGCCCACGCCTTCTACAAAGCTGGCCCGCCTGCCCTCTTGCTATAAATTCTGGAACGATCCCGGACCTCCTGGACCCCCGGGCTCCCTGCCGAAACTGGACACACGAGATCTCCAGCTGCTGGTCCGGTCTGAAGGCAGACAAGCTGGAGTACGCAGAGATTTGTGCAGAGATCGCAACCTGCAATTCCTAGAAGTGAAGCTGCGCGGGAAGCCACCTCCGGATGGTGAACCCCCCCCAACAACTAAGACAGTACATATCTAAATTCGTGTTTAAAATGACATGTCTTCGTAACAAAGGTTTCTCTCCTTGTGTATTAATGACCATGTTTATGTGTATGTTTAAAGTTTGGTAAACAGTAACTTTAAGGCTAAATTCTTACTAGTCAAAGTTAAATGAAAAAGGTTTTCAACGTAATTCTCATAAAGATAAAATTAACTTACATTTAAAGTCTGACGTAAAAATTAGTTAACAATCAATATATTTTAACTAAGTTGGTCCAAACAAAAGGTTAAATAGACTTGTTGATACGTAAAACTCTTCATTACCTTCTCTATTAGAAATGGTAGATCGCACAATGGCTATGCTAATTATTCTCATGCCTGAGGTTTCCTTTCCTGACTCCATCTTGAATGGTGTAACAAAAGGTTAAAAGACGTTGTTGATATGTAAAAGTCTCAAATTCCTTCTCTATTAGAAATATGCTAATAACAAGTTTTGTTTCATAGTAAGTAAATTGCAGCCAGCTGCCTTTGGGACTCTAGGCCATTCCCCGCCCCCATGCAAATGCCTGTCGAGGCAAGTACGCCCCCCAGAGGCAAGAAAGTACACCCCCCAGAGGCAAGAAATGTTTTTTTAAGCTGATAAAGTTTTGCCCACAGAGGCAAAAAAAATGGCCCACTCAGGCCTTCCCTTGGCAGCACACTGGTTCTTGTTACTTGCTTACATGTTTCTCCATGTTTGTGCCAGTTTCTTTTTTTAAAATGCCTGTATGATATATGTTTCTGTTCACCCAACACCCTTGATACTATAGTCACTTAGTTAAAAAGGGGGAATTGTTGTATGCTTTACATTGGGTAGTTCTCCCCCGCCAAGAGAATTGGATCAGTCCAGTTAGTTTCGCGGGCCCACTTGGCCCCGCCCCAAGGAACCCCTCCAGAGTTCCAGAGTTCGGGAGTTGGAGAGTTGGAGAGTTCCGGAGTTAGAGAGAGTGCTTGAGCCACTGCAAAGAGACAGCAGAGTTCTGTTTGGTGATTAGTTTGTCTTAGTTTATGAATCGCTGTTCCTGAATAAAGAAATACAGCTTCCCTGCCCAGCCGTATGTCTCTGGTCGTCTCTGTTACCCGCCCGTGAAGCTAGCCCAGCCGGCTGGAGCCTCCGAGAATTTTAACAACATAGCTGTATCTATCCAGTAAATAAAATAAAGATAATAATAAAAATATCATTTATTAAAAAGAAAAGAAGAAGAAGAAGTAATGGTCAGGAGCTCAGGGGTATGGTCCTTGAGTTCTGTGTGATCTTGGACAAAAGATCTCCCACCCCCATCCCTCTACTATCCCCACTCCCAATCACCCAAATTATCGATGGGGCTTTGCACCTTTCTACTGCTCCTAGTGGACTCCTTTTTTTTTCTTTTAATTAATTAATTTATTTATTTATTCCCCTTTTGTTGCCCTTGTTGTTTTATTGTTGTAGTTATTATCAATGTCATTGTTGTTGGATAGGACAGAGAGAAATGGAGAGAGGAGGGGAAGACAGAGAAGAGGAGAGAAAGACAGACACCTACAGACCTGCTCCACCACCTGTGAAGCGACTCCCCTGCAGGTGGGGAGCCAGGGGGCTCAAACCTAGATCCTTTAAATGCCAGTCCTTGAGTTTGGCGCCACCTGCGCTTAACCCGCTGCACTACCGCCCGACTCCCCTCCTTTTTTTTTTAAAAAAAAGATAGACAGTGAGAGACAAAGAAGTAAAAACAAGGAGAGAGGACATACCACAACACTTGTGAAGTACATTTTGCACATTGGTGCCAGAGGTTTCTACTGAATGAATTATCTCATGACTCCCTCAGTATCCTAAACCTTATTTTTATAAGCAAGAGTCACTCAGCTCTGGCATGGATAGTACTGGGGACTAAATTGAAGACCTTTTGTATTCAGTTTTATGTTTTAACATGCTTAACTATCTCCCAGGCCTTTCTTTCTTTTTTTTTTAAATCTAAGAATGTCGGAGCAGATGATTTCCAAAATCTTTCTATCTTCCATTATTCTATGAATAGCAGTTGAGAGTGACTTTCCAGAATAATTAGCTTTGGACCCCCAACAGGAAGTACAAAGTTCCTTGTCTACCACCCACAGGTAACTGGATTTTTCCTCACAGGAAGAAAAGAAAAAAAAAAACCTCTAGTAATTCAATTATCTAATAAATCTACCTTCTCCTATCTTTGCATTTGATGATAATATGCTATTATCTAATTGTTTCGCCTTAAAATCCAATTCTACTATAACAAATGGGAAATAGCCTGCTAGTAAGAAGATGTATATTGACTCTTTCTAGCATTAAACCAGAAAAGATGATGGCTGTATCAAAATAATTTGGCTCTACAAGAGCTAGAAGAATCATCATCAGTGTTTATGGTGCAGTCATAATTAAATTCCCTGTAAATAAAACTACTAGACATAGGGTCACTGTTAACAATCATTGAATCTAATTCCTAGATAGAAAAACCAGAACATGCATGTGTGCCCTTTCTTATTTCACATTCAAGCCACATCCAAGAGGCTTTGATTTCATCTCTGTTATCAAGGACTCCCACACCACTCTAAAATTCCTAAAAGCACCGTAGAACTAAGAGAGGCAAAGGTAATTTTTCAGGAGATAAGATTGACTCCACTGGGTGGGAGGGAAAAAAATCATCATTAAAGTTATTTTTTAATGATTTTTTTGAGAGAGAAGGAGAGAGAGAGAGAGAAACACCAGAGCACTGCTCAGCTCTGGCTTATGGTGGTACAGGGGATTGAACCTGAGCCTCAGGCATGAGCGTCTGTTTGCATAACCATTATGCTGTCTCCCCTGCCCTAAAGTTATTTTTAATCTTAAAAGCACCACCACTACCCCCAAATTATTTCTTCCTTCTACTATGCCCACAAAGTATATTCTTGAAGTGATTTTTTTAATTTATTTTTAATTTTTAATTTATAAAAAGGAAACATTGACAAAATCATAGGATAAGAGGGATACAGCTTCACACAATTCCCACCACCAGATCTCTGTATCCCATCCCCTCCCCTGATAGCTTTCCTATTCTTTAACCCTCTGGGAGTATGAACCTAAGGTCATTGTGGGATGCAGAAGGTGGAAGGTCTGGCTTCTGTAATTGCTTCCCCACTGAACATGGGCATTGACAGGTTGATCCATACTCCCAGTCTGCCTCTCTCTTTCCCTAGTAGGGTGGGGCTCTGGGGAAGCGGAGCTCCAGGACACACTGGTGGGGTTGTCTGTCCAGGGAAGTCTGGTTGGCATCCTGCTAGCATCTGGAACCTGGTGGCTGAAAAGAGAGTTAACATACAAAGCCAAACAAATCGCTGACCAATCATGGGCCTAAAAGCTGGAATAGCGCAGATGAAGAGTTGGGGGTTCCTCCATTTTGTAGATAACTAGTAGGCATATTTTAGTTATATTCCAAAGGGCCTGTGGCTTTACTAGTTTGTTGTTGTTGTTGTTGTTGCTGCTGCTGCTGTTGTTTTCCCCTGAGCCTGAAACCTGATATGCAGGTGGCTTCAAGTTATTGCCTTGGGAGATGATGTCATGGCTGGAAAAAGGACCAGAAAGCTGGATCAAGGAAGAGAGCAGCTCCCTAATATGGGAAAGGGGTATAAATATTGTTGACTGTAAACCACATCGATTTGATTTGGTCTGGGGCCCATATTCAGCTTAGAAGCCTATGTGACCTCTGCATCCCTGTAGACCTGAGCTCACATTCTGTGGTCATGAGTAGGAACGTTTCAAGCTGCCCCTCTTGAAATGATTTTATATCTCACTAAGATGAACCTCTAGTATTATCCCCTCTATAATGAATGCATTCAATTGCCATCTGATTTATCAATGTTCAAATTCACAAGTGGTGAAGCAGATCTGCAGGTGTCTGTCTTTCTCTCACCCTCTCTGTCTTCCCCTCCTCTCTCCATTTCTCTCTGTCCTATCCAACAACAACAATGATAAACAACAAGGGCAACAAAAAAGGAGAAAAGATGGCCTCCAGGAGCAGTGGATTCGTAGTGCAGGTACTAAACCCCAGCAATAACCTTGGAAGCATAATAAATAAATAAATAAATAAATAAATAAATAGTATATTATGACCCAGTAGTGCCACTCCTAGGTATTTATCCTGAAGGACATGAAAACACTGATTTGAAAGGATCTGAACTCCTGTGATTATGGCTGCAGTATTCACAATAGACAAGACCTGAAATCAATGTAAGCACACATCAACAGATGGCTGGATAAAGACACTGTGGGACAGATACTCAGTGAAAGGCTAATCTACTGTAAAAAAAAAAAAAAAAAAAAAAAAGCTTAAATCACCTGGTCATGTTCAGCATCCCACGAACTCCCAGCTGCCAGGTGGAGAAAATGATAATTAACTGTCACTGCAGATGGTATGACAAGCATGCTGAGTGCCTAGCATAAAGCCTAGCTAAGAAAGAGACCTCACAAGTCAGGTGGGGTTTCCTGCACCTCTAAAACAACCCAAGTGTACAACAATAATATATATATATATATATACATATATATATATATATATATATTTGAATAGATGTCAGTTTAACATCAAGAAAGGCTTAACAGGAAGCTACTACAATTGTGCTTTCAAAAAGTATTTAAAGAGCTGGAAAATTCTCACAACATCAGATAGTCAATCTCTTTCACCTTCAGTTTCACTTTCCACAGTGTCAATTCCTAGTCAAATCCAGTAAAAAAAAAAAATATTAGATACAATTCAAGATACTTTGAAGAAGAGCATACTCACCTAACTTTTCGCAGCCCAGGGAAATACAATATTAAGACAATTACATAAAAGCATTTATGTGTCATGCTTTCAAACATTTGGAATTAACAGGAATGTTCTTGATTCCACAGACAATACTGATTCAAGTGCATCAGGTAACTCTCCACTCTCTTCTTTCAGCAGAAACAAAACAAACTGTAAAATTTTAAATCACAACATTCAACACAGGAAGTCACTTTTCACTCAAACTCATTATGATGGGATATTTTTGGTTTTTATTTTCCTGAGCTAGAAAAAGACTGAGTGACAGAGAGAAGGAGACACATCTCAGCAGCACTCCACTGTTCATGAAGTTTGCCCTTTGCACAGTGCTTCCTCATAGTGCCTGAGATTCAAACCCAGGTCCCCACACATGGTAAACTGTGCACTCTGCCAGATGAGCTATCTCTTGGCCCCATGATTTGAATTTTTATTGTCAATGCCTGGGTTCACTGGTCTAGGTTGACTTTTTCAGGCAGAGAGAGGCAGAGACAGAAAGACAAAGAGAGATGGAAAGACATTATAGCACCAAAATTTATTCCATTGTGGTATGGACCAGGCTTGAAGCATGGTAAATCAGGAGCACTATTCAGGTAAGCTATTATGCCAGCCCTGATTTGATGTTTTAAAATAGTAAGAAAGGATAGTCACAGGTAGGAGGTATCTTACTGGAGTAGTATAGGATGCTTGCAAGCATGAGGTCCCAGGTTTGATTCCTATACTGAAAATGCCAGAATGATACTTTAGTTCTCTTTCAATCTCTCTTTATTTAATTAAAACAAATTGTTGTTAAAATTTGGCAGCTCCAGCTGGCTGGGCTAGCTTCATGGGCGGGTAACAGAGACGACCAGAGACATACGGCTGGGCAGGGAAGCTGTATTTCTTTATTCAGGAACAACGATTCATAAACTAAACCAAACTAATCACCAAACAGAACTCTGCTGCCTCTTTCCCGCTGCAGCACCAAGCACTCTCTCTTACTCTGGAACTCAGGAACCCTCTCGGGGTTCCTAGGGGCGGGGCCAAGCAGGCCCGCAAAACTAACAGGACTGATCCAATTCTCTTGGCGGGGGAGAACTAGAACCCAATGTAAAGCATACAACAACAAATAAATCTTTTTTTAAGGACAGTGGAACAATTTTGAGACCTTGTTTCATAAACAATGAAATCAGTGTCATTCACAGAAGCAGACCCTGGATATATTTTGGAGATTGAGCATAAGCCAAATGATATGGAGTCTAAGTCTTATGTAAGTCAGAAGTACCTTCGGGTTGGGGTTAGGGTTGGGGTTGGGGTTGGGGTTGGGGGCAGGGGACAGCAGACTGAAGAATGAGAATGGGATGGGGGGTCCAGGTTCATTACCCAGGCCTGCAGGGAAAGAAAGAAAGAAAGAAAGAAAGAAAGAAAGAAAGAAAGAAAGAAAGGGAGAAAGAGAGAAAGAGAGAGAAAAAGAAAAGTAATTCTATTTTAGCATTTTTATTTTCTTTACCAGAGCACTACTTATGCAGTGCATAAGCTCTGGCTTATGGTGGTGCAGGGGACTGAATCTGGGACTTTGGGGGCTCAGGCATGGAAGTCTCTTTGAATAACCATTACACTATCTAACCCACCCCCGCCCCGCACCACCACCACCCTATTTAGCATATTTTTAAATGAAAAATGTTACTTTACTTTTAAATCCTCACATCATTGGTGGAGCAGAGTCAGCATATATATGTCATGATGACTGCACTGAAGAGGACTGTCATAAGTGTGAGGGAAAAATGAATTGAGTCAAGAAGTGAATGAGGCTTAGCACATACAGGCCCACCAGAGAACACCCACTCTCCTCTGCTCAGGAGCAGACAGGCGCCTCAAATGAGCCACCACTCGCACTCTATTGACATGAATGAGGCAATTCACTTCTTGGGAACTAGAATTCTTCAGTGTAGTAGCTAAAGGTCAAGGAATGGCGCTAATGAGAACAGGCCAAAAGAAAGGGGAGGGGAGGGGAAGGGAGAGAAGGGGAGGGCAGGGCAGAAAAGGGCCAGCTGTGATGAAAATCAAAGGCAGAGGCTGCTCTTCACTACAAACAGGGAGTCAGGGCAATGATGCCGTAAGTAGCGCCTAATTTATCCTAGATTTTCTTCTTAGGCATATTTGATTACTAAGCTTAGAGGTCATCTATGTCCTTTAACTTCACTTTTTGCTTTTAACATCCTCTTCTATTTCACTGGTGAACAGCACCTCTGCAAAGTATTAAAATGGACAGAGGGATGCAGGGAAGCTCAAGAGTAGTTTCACAACTTAGCAATAAAAATAGCCAATAAAATAAAATAATTGCTTGAAAAAGGACTAAACTGAATGAAGTTTGGTTTTGTTCTGCTTGTTTGTTTGTTGTTTTGTTTTGCCAACAGGGTTACCACTAGGGCTCTGTGCCAGCATTACAAATCCACAGCTCCTGGTGGCCATTTTTTACATTTTTTTTCCTTTCTACTTTATTTTTACTTGACAGAACAGAAATAAATTGAGAGGGAAGGGGAAATAGAGAGGGAGAGAAAGACACCTGCCGACCTGCTTCACCACTTGTGAAGCAACCCCCTGAAGGTTGGGGGCGGTGTTGGAGCCTAGATCCTTGCACATGGTGATATGTATGTATGCTTCACAGGGAGTGCCACCGCCTAGCCCCCATGAATGAAGTTTTTACCTTGGCATTTCAGACCTCCCTAGACAGATGACCCCACCAATGTGTCCTGGAGCTCTGCTTCCCCAGAGCCCCACCCTACTAGAGAAGGAGAGAGGCAGGCTGGGAGTATGGACTGACCAGTCAATGCCCATGTTCAGCGGGGAAGCAATTACAGAAGCCAGACCTTCTACCCTCTGCAACCCACAACAACCTTGGGTCCATACTCCCAGAGGGATAGAGAATGGGAAAGCTATCAGGGAGGGGATGGGATATAGAGATCTGGTGGTGGGAATTGTGTGGAGTTGTACTCCCTCCTATCCTACGGTTTTGTTAATGTCTCTTTTTTTAATGAATGAATGAATTTTTTAAAAAGAATTTCATCTTCCAAACAAGCAGATTTTTCCTTTAACTTAAATAAGAGCTTAACTGAAGTTTTTTTGTTGTTGATGTTGTAAAAATTATCTCTGCTTTGCAGAACTATTCCTCTTATGGTTATGCTCAATAGACATAGTCAACATATCTTCGGGTTTAAAATATGCTTGAAGTTCCCAAAATATGTTTTACAAGTGGTACATACAGAGAAAAGCTTACCTATGTTGTAAGGGAGAGTCAGAGCCAAGTAGCTAAGATTATAGTTTGTATAATCGTGTTTTGGCTACAAGCTTTTTCCAAAGCAAAGCTCTGTGATTCAGATCTTTGTCTAGCCTTTTCTAATTTTTATACTAGACTATTCTTTGTATCAATAAAGTCTGAAAATGGGGGGAAAATAACATTAATCCAGAGATGTCAAAATAAATCTTTCTTTCCAATTCTAATAATAAGTGATCAAAATATTGGAGCCAAAGACATTTGCTTGCTTTTTGTCCATTGAGCAGATAACCAGATCTATCTGCATTTTCTATGCAGCATAGAGTTATTATTACTTGTACTTAAACATGTCTCTTTATGGTAATAGTAAATGTGTGGAGGGGCAGAGGGAACATGGTTTTTCTCAATACATCTTTAAAGGTTTTTTAATTTCTTCATACCTGATCAAGTTGAGATTGTTAAGAACTTCATTTTTAATTCCTGCACCTGTTGATAAAGGTCTTAAACTAATAAAAAGATTTTTTTTTCTTTCTAGAACCCTGACAGAGAAAACAAGAGTTACACAAGTTCAGATTTTCAGTTTTCAGGAATTAGTTATCTTTGTGATTTAGCTGATAACCTGGAACAACTTCCTAAAGTCCTTGAAAAGATCAAAGAGCCTCAGTCAGAAAGAGCACTTCAACATAAGGTCTCAAGTATTCTATGTGGAGTCACCATCGCAATACTGTAATAATCTTTTATCTAAAAATGTAGTACTCATTCTAGCTTCTTTCCATCCTATGGCCCCTATTGTTATCTGCTCTATTCCTACTCTTTGGTACCTGTATATTAAACATTTTTCCTGACGATATCTTACTGTCTTTCAGCCACCAAGTTGCAGATGCTACTATGATTCCAACCTGACTTCCCTGGGTAGATGACCTCATCAATGTGTTCCAGAACCTTACCTCTCAAGAGCCCCACCCCACTAAGGAAAGACAGAAACGGGCTGGGGGTATGGATCAACCTGCCAACGTCCATACCCAGCTAAGAAACTATTACAGAAGCTAGAACTCCTACCTTCTGCAACCCAAAAGAAATTTGATCCAGGGGAAATAGCATAATGATTAATGCAAAAGACTCTTATGCCCGAGGCTCTGAGGTCCCAAGTTAAATTCCCAGCACGACCATAAGCCAGAACCGTAAGCCATGTTCAAGCATGTGGTCCCCACCTACAGGGGGAAAGCTTTGTGACTGGTAAAACAGTGTTACAGGTGTCTGTCTGTCTGTCTGTCTCTCTCTCTCTCTCTCTCTCTCTCTTTATCACCCCTTCCTTCTCGATTTCTGGCTGTCTCTATCCAATAAATAAATAAAGATGAGAGTCGGGTGGTAGCACAGTGGGTTAAGCGCAGGTGGCGCAAAGCAAGAGGACAGGCATAAGGATACCACCTGCTGGGGAATGTCTTCACAAGTGGTGAAGCAGGTCTGCAGGTGTCTATCTTTCTCTTCCCCTCCTCTCTCCATTTCTCTCTGTCCTATCCAACAACAACAACATCAATAACAACAATTATAACTACAACAATAAAAACAAGGGCAACAAAAGGGAATAAATAAATATTTTTTAAAATAATAAATAAATATAATTAAAAAATTTAATTGAGAAAAACAGGGGCCAGGTGGTAGCACACCTGGTTAAGTGCACACATTATAGTGCGCAAGGACCTGGGTTCAAGCCCCTGGTCTCCACCTGAAAACGGAAAGCTTCACAACTGGTGAAGCAGAGCTTCAAGTATCTATCTCTCTCCCTCTCTATCCCCCACTCCTCTCAATTTCTAGATGTCTCTATCCAGTAAATAAAGATAATAAAAAAAATCCTCTTAAAAAATAAATGGGTTTATAGCTCTATGTTAAAAAAAAATTGAGGGGAGTTGGGCGATAGGGCAGCGGGTTAAGGGCAGGTGGCGCAAAGTGCAAGGACCTGCGTAAGGATCCTGGTTCGAGCCCCCAGCTCCCCACCTACAGGGGAGTCGCTTCACAGGCAGTGAAGCAGGTCTGCAGGTGTCTATCTTTCTTTCCCCCTCTCTGTCTTCCCCTCCTCTCTCCATTTCTCTCTGCCCTATCTAACAACAACGACATTAATAATAACTACAACAACAGTAAAAAAAAAAAAAAAAAAAAACAAGGGCAACAAAAGGGGAAATAAAACAAATTTTAATTGAAAAGAACAGATATATATAGATAGATGTAGATAGATAGATGGATAGATAGAATCAACCCATATCTGTAACCTGGGGAGAACTATTGCAGTTTCCACTGGAGGAACACAGAACTCTGGTGGTGGGCACAATGTGGAATTATACCCCTAATATGTTAAAATTTTGTAAATCACTATTAAGTCATTAATAAAAAAATAAAAGTGAAAAATGAAACATAGTATTCTAGCAACAACTGTGACATATGGAAAGGTTGGTTTTGTTTGTTTGTTTGCTTTTCTTTGTCTGAATTATAGTAAAAAAAAAAAGTCATTTGTTCAAAAAAGATTTAAGAGGCAAGCTGTTTGCTCATTAAAAGTGTTCCCTGGGAGTCGGGCTGTAGTGCAGCGGGTTAAGCACAGGTGGCGCAAAGCACAAGGACCGGCATAAGGATCCCGGTTCGAACCCCGGCTCCCCACCTGCAGGAGAGTCGCTTCACAGGTGGTGAAGCAGGTCTGCAGGTGTCTGTCTTTCTCTCCTCCTCTCTGTCTTCCCCTCCTCTCTCCATTTCTCTCTGTCCTATCCAACAACGACAACTACAACAATAAAACAACAAGGGCAACAAAAGGGAATAAATAAAATAAAATATTAAAAAAAAAGAAAAAAAAAGTGTTCCCAGTCCCCTCAGAGTTCAAGGATGGAGAAAAAAAGACAAGGAGTGAAGGCAGACCCATGAAGGACACAGGGTCAGTGTAAGTCAGAAAGAGGAAACTGAATGGGCCTGTGGTAACTGAGGACTTCATAGTGGAACAGTCCAAAAAAAGAAAAAGTACAAAAAGTAGAATGGTACACCAGATTTAGATAAGAAGTAATAAAGAAGAAAGAAAATAGGTAGGAAAAAAAATAGTTCTTTTAGTTTTGTCTTTACTTTGTATTTGGAAACTTTCAAACTTACATAAAAAAAAAAAAAAAAGACTGGAGAGTTGGGCGGTGGTGCAGCGGGTTTAAGCGCACATGGCGCAAAATGCAAGGGCCAGTATAAGAATCCCCGTTCAGCCCCCACACCTATGGACATCTAATCTTTGACAAAGGGGCCCAGACTATTACATGGGGAAAGCAGAGTCTCTTCAACAAATGGTGTTGGAAACAATGGGTTGAAACATGCAGAAGAATGAAACTGAATCACTGTATTTCACCGAATACAAAAGTAAATTCCAAGTGGATCAAGGACTTGGATGTTAGACCACAAACCATCAGATACTTAGAGGAAAATATTGGCAGAACTCTTTTCTGCATATATTTTAAAGACATCTTCAATGAAACAAATCCAATTACAAAGAAGACTAAGGCAAGTATAAACCTATGAGACTACATCAAATTAAAAAGCTTCTGCACAGCAAAAGAAACCACTACCCAAACCAAGAGACCCCTCACAGAATGGGAGAAGATCTTTACATGCCATACATCAGACAAGAGTTTAATAACCAACACATATAAAGAGCTTGCGAAACTCAACAATAAGACAACAAATAACCCCATCCAAAAATGGGGGGAGGACATGGACAAAATATTCACCACAGAAGAGATCCAAAAGGCCGAGAAACACATGAAAAAATGCTCTAAGTCTCTGATTGTCAGAGAAATGCAAATAAAGACAACAACAAGATACCACTTTACTCCCGTGAGAATGTCATACATCAGAAAAGGTAACAGCAGCAAATGCTGGAGAGGGTGTGAGGTCAAAGGAACCCTCCTACACTGCTAGTGGGAATGTAAATTGGTCCAACCTCTGTGGAGAACAGTCTGGAGAATTCTCTGAAGGCTAGAAATGGACCTACCCTATGATCCTGCAATTCCTCTCCTGGGGATAGATCCTAAGGAACCCAACACATCCATCCCAAAAGATCTGTGTACACATATGTTCTTAGCAGCACAATTTGTAATAGCCAAAACCTGGAAGCAACCCAGGTGTCCAACAGCAGATGAGTGGCTGAGCAAGTTGTGGTATATATACACAATGGAATACTACTCAGCTGTAAAAAACAGTGACTTTACCATTTTCAGCCGATCTTGGATGGACCTTGAAAAATTCATGTTGAGTAAAATAAGTCAGAAACAGAAGGATGAATATGGGATGATCTCACTCTCAGGCAGCAGTTGAAAAACAAGGTCAGAAGAAAAAAAAAAAACACAAGTAGAACCTGAAATGGAATTGGCATATCACACCAAAGTAAAAGACTCTGGGGTGGGGGTGGGTAGGTAGGGAAAATACAGGTTCAAGAAGGATGACAGAGGACCTGGTGGGGGTTGTATTGTTATATGGGAAACTGGGGAATGTTATGCATGTACAAACTATTGTATTTACTGTTGAATGTAAAATATTAATTCCCCAATAAAGAAATAATAAATAAATAAATGAACAAAAAAAAGAATCCCCGTTCGATCCCCCGCTCCCCAGCTGCAGGAGGTCGCTTCACAAGCAGTGAAGCAGGTCTACAGGTGTCTATCTTTCTCTCCTCTTCTCTGTCTTCCCTTCCTCTCTCCATTTCTCTCTGCCTTATTCAACAACAACAACAGCTATGACAACAATAATAATGACAACAAGCACAACAACAGCTATGACAACAAGAACCACTACAACAAGCACAACAAGGGCAACAAAATGGGAAAAATAGCCTCCAGGAGCAGTGGATTCGTAGGGCAAACACCAAGCCCTAGCAATAACCCTGG
Organism: Erinaceus europaeus; assembly: GCF_950295315.1. Taxonomy (NCBI): domain Eukaryota; kingdom Metazoa; phylum Chordata; class Mammalia; order Eulipotyphla; family Erinaceidae; genus Erinaceus; species Erinaceus europaeus. Next base: position 50,416,890 of record NC_080170.1, on the reverse strand, counting down.
AGGCAAAAAAAATAATAATAATAAGATTCTTCTTTCACATGTAAGAAGAATAAAGTCCAGAAAGTTCAGTAATTTTCCTAGAGATGACCAGTTAGTAAATAGCTAGAAGAAGATATCTGGGCCCAAAACACAGATCCATGCTCAGAGATACTAAATAGTTACCAGTTTATTGCTCCAGAGGCCAATGCAACTCACACAGGTGTCATTTTCACATCCCACCTTCCAATTTGTCTCCAAAAACTGTGTTAGTCCTTCAACCAAGAAGGAAAGGTGCCATGGCAGACTCATTTCAATGGAAATGAGAAGAAATCGGAGAAGCTCAGAATACAAACTAATCAAAACAGTCATGTACTCCTATGTACAAGATCAGTAAGTCATCTAGGCTCACTAATCACACATGCACTTGACAAGCAATGAACTCTGTGAACATCATATTGTGATGACAAATGGACAGAGTTCTCAAATTATGTTTTAAAATATGATTCTGACTCAACATAAGATCTTCAAGTTCTGACCAAGACACTGGGGTCTTGATATATGAATATCTCAACAACCATACTGTAAACCATTAACCCCCCCTATAAAACAGGAGGGGAAGAAAAAATATTATTCTGGGGGTAGAAGAGGGTCTTTCTGCTTGTGAGAGGGCACTGGAACTTTGCTGGTGGGTGCAGCAGTCTTAGACACATATAGTAGTATTGAGCTGTACTCCTCAAAGTTCATAGTTTTGCAAGTAAGTGGTAAATTGATAAAATTCTTCGAAAAAAAAACAATATGCACCTGCATGCCTTCTGATTGCACATGGAAACAACTATCACAGACACCACAGAAACAGTCATTTTGATATACACACATTTAATTTCAAAGGATCTCTGATTATAAAATCTGCTAGCTTATCGCCTCTAACATGAAATGAAATAATCAAGTTCATATTACAGTAAGTTTTCAATGAGTTCCAGGAAAAGAAACTGTGCCATTTGCTAAATAATGTACTTGAATTGATACTTTAGCTGTGGCAAGAGGCCTTCTTACATTCCTTTCCTGTGGTAAAATGACACTGAAGAAAAATAGACATACTTCTTCTGAAAACACTCACAGTAATAATGCCATATGAGAGGCTCAACATTAGTGTACCTCTGGTTTGGATCAGAGCTGAATCCACCAGGAAGTAAAGGAAACTGCTCCTAAGGAGAGATTTGACAAAACCCATTAGACAAGCTAACTTTATTGTCATTGAAGGGAAAGGTAAAAATAACGTTATTTTCATTCTTCCTGGGGAAAAGGCGAGTTCCTTTTCCTATGTTTTAAGCCTCACAGTTCAGAGGTCAGGCATTTTCACAGTTTCTGGGACTAACAGATGTTCTTTACAAACAAGGACTTGAATATTGCTATATAGTGTCTGCTTCTCACCCCACCAGCTACCTCTTTGAAGAGATAAACTTCTCAGGGGCCCTGTGTGGCTCACCTGGTTGAGGGCATATGCTACAATTCGCAAGAGTGCAGGTTCAAGCCCCCATTATCCAATAAATTAAAAATAAAGATTAAAATTAATAAAACAAAAAAGATATGAACTTCTCCCAATATGAGTAAGTCATCTTGCCCTGAGGAATGATCTCTCCTGTCTGGGCAATAAAGAGGTGACTAGTACTGTGTCTCCTCTCATCACCCCTGAAAAGTCTGGAACCCCTAGCCCTAATCATCCTATATTTTATCACACTGTGTCTTTATTTGTCAAGTTCATTGCTTCTCAATCTCCTCAGTTAGAATGTAAGATTTTGGAGGAGAGGCATCTTTGTTTGATGAGGTCTGTTCTGAAACTCTTAAATAGTCTACAACACATACTAGGTACTCAATGAATATCTGCTGAATTTGGGGTTTTAAACATCCTTTTAAAAATAGTAATACTTCGTAAACTACTGCAAAATATATACCTGAAAGCAGAAGTACACTAGAGTTTGCAGTGAGTACCCCCCTAACACTTCCTCTCCACTATTCCAAGCTTTGGGTCCATGATTGCTCAACAATTTGTTTGGCTTCGTATGTTAACTCTCTTTTCAGTCACCAGGTTCCAGATGTCATCAGGATGCCGGCCAGGCTTCCCTAGACTGAAGACCGCACCAATGTGTCCTGGACCTCCGCTTCCCCAGAGACCCACCCTACTAGGGAAAGAGAGCGGCAGACTGGGAGTATGGACCGACCAGTCAACGCCCATGTTCAGCGGGGAAGCAATTACAGAAGCCAGACCTTCTACCTTCTGCAACCCACAATGACCCTGGGTCCATGCTCCCAGAGGGATAGAGAATGGGAAAGTTATCAGGGGAGGGGATGGAAATGGAGATTGGGTGGTGGGAATTGTGTGGAATTGTACCCCTCCTACCCTATGGTTTTGTTAATTAATCCTTTCTTAAATAAAAAAGAAAAGAAAATAATTTTAAAAAATAGTAATACTTGCTAACACTTATGAAGATGGAGAACCCAGGTGTCAAGCTGTGTCCTAACCTATGAAACAAATTTTCAACAGCCCTGTGAAAAGTATTCCATCTTTCTGATGAAAAAGATGTCACTTACCGGTGTTAACTAATTTTTCAGTAAGTGAAACTCATTCAAGATTCTTTCAATGTGACATGTGATTCAACTTGACTTCTTACAGAACTGACACCATTATATCTGCAAATATTCAAGCCCACTGGAAAACTACAGTAAAGTGTGAGAGGACAAAATTGATCTTAAACATAAGGCTCACACCTTAAGAGGAACTAGGCGGTAGCGCAGTGGGTTAAGTGCACATGGCTCAAACTTCAAGGACCAGCGTAATGTTACCGGTTCGAGCCCTCCTTTCCCCCCCCCACCTGCAGGGGAGTCACTTTACATGCGGTGAAGCAGGTCTATCTCTCTGCAGGTATCTATCTCTCTCTCCCCCTTTCTCTGTCTTCCCCTCCTCTCTCTATTTCACTCTCAATGACATCAATAAAACAACAAGGGCAACAAAAAGGGAATAAATTTTTTAAAAAATTTAAAAAAAAGAGAGAGAAACTAGGGAAAGGCTGGGCAGGCAGCATAATGGTTATGCAAACAATATTCATGCCTAAGGCTCTAGACCCCATGTTTAATCGCTCTGCACCATCATAAGCCAAAGATGAATGGTGCCCTAATAAACAATAAATTATATATATGTATATATATATATATATACACACACATATAGTCTGTTTCAAATTATTTTTCTTTTTTTTAAATTTTTTTAAAAATATTTAATTTATTTATTTATTCCCTTTTGCTGCCCTTGTTGTTTTATTGTTGTAGTTATTATTGTTGTTGTTGTTGGATAGGACAAAGAGAAATGGAGAGAGGAGGGGAAGACAGAGAGGGGGAGAGAAAGATAGACACCTGCAGACCTACTTCACCGCCTGTGAAGCGACTCCCCTGCAGGTGGGGAGCCGGGGTTCGAACCGGGATCCTTATTCCGGTCCTTGTGCTTTGCACCACCTGCGCTTAACCCGCTGCGCTACAGCCCGACTCCCTCGAATTATTTTTCTTCTCTCTCTCTCTCCTTCCCTCCCTCTCTTCTTTTCACCAGAGCACTGGTTTATGGTAGTGCTGGGAATTGAATTTGGGAGCTCAGATCCTCAGGCATGAAATTCATTTTGCATAGCCATTATGCTAGCTCCCTAAGCAATCAGCTCTGGCTTATACCAGTGCTGGGACTGAACCTGGGACCTCCAGACTTCTGACATGAAAATCTTTTACATAACCATTACACTATCTCTCCTGCCTTTGTAAGACCAATTCTACTTTAAATCAGTAAGGAATACAAAGGGCAATGCACATCCAACAGGTATTGTTATTGAATATTTACACAATAATAGAAATCATAATAGATTTTTTGTTTCTGTTTCACAGGTCCTAAAATCAGCTAGTGAACTGTCTCCCTAAGAACTACACCTGCACCTCCACAGTGTCCACCAGTGGTGCTTAATTATGGTTTTACAGCCCAAACGATCAGTGAGGAGAATTGAGTGTTACCTGCAAATGATTATCATTAAAATTGTTGGAAACTCAAGATTTTCAATTACTTAAAAAGTAATTGACTCCTTGTGGAAAGTGGGAAAGGGATGGGATGAAAGGACATTGAGATCATGGTGTATGATATGAGAGGGGGCCTATGGTTGGGGGAGTGTCTTCAAGATATCCATAAAGGGGATAGGAGAGGTGTGCCTATGTGTCAAAAACAGTACTGTAAACCATTAATACCCCCCCAAAAAAGGAAGTCTATTTGCATAATAGTTATGCTATCTTCCCAATGACTATAGCCAGTATTTAAAATTGAACCTTATAGTTTAAACCAATAAAGAATTACCTCAAGGGGGCTGGGCGGTAGCGCAGCAGGTTAAGCACATATGGCGCCAAGCTCAAGGACCAGCTCAAGGATCCTGGTTCGAGCCCATGGCTCCCCACCTTCGGGGGGGGGGGTGCCTCATGAGCAGTGAAGCAGGTCTGTAGGTATTTGTCTTTCTCTCCCCCTCTCTGTCTTCCCCTCCTCTCTCAATAAGGACAAGAAAAATGGGAAAAATGACCTCCAGGAGCAGTGAATTCATAGTGCAGGCACTGAACCCCAGCAACAACCCTGGAAGCAAAAAAAAATAATAATAATAATTACTTCAACACCAAATATATATATGAGTAAGATTTTTCAGGGATGTAAAAATCAATAAATGATAACAACTGAGTCCACATAAGTACTGTCTGTCCCCATTTTTAACTAACTGAAGGCTAGTTAAGTTAGTAATAAGTTGAATTCTGTCTCAACGTTAATCACCAAGTATTAGCTTTAACCTTATTAATGCTAATAAATGTTATGTTTATTCTATCTAAAATATTTCTGTATTTTGTATACTTCCATAGTAATCAATTTAGCATTCATATTAATGATTTTAATAATTTTTATATCTGTTCAAAATATATTATTTCAAATAAACAGAATTTCACACAAGAGAGAAGTCAGAGCACTTCTCTGATACATGCTGCACTGAGAATGAAATCAGCACCCTCAGGCAAGCCCCCACACTACCAGTTGAACCACCTCCCCAGACATGCAGAAAAATATTTTGGCAGTAAGGGCCTGACCTCACATCACAGAAATAATTAATGATTATTAGTAATGATATGAAGCTATATGTAAGCAAGCAAATGGGAAATAAAAAGGAAGCCAAAAAATTACAGATCAGAAGTCTACATTCCTATAAGAATATGAGTTCTAAAGAAGAAAAGGAAAGGAAAGAAAAAGAAAAGAAAAAGAATATGAGTTCTGGGAGCTGAGCAGTGGTGCACCCAGTTGGGCCCAAACGTTACCATGTGCAAAGACCAGAGTTTGAAACCACCAGCTCCCATCCCCTACCCCTGCTCCCCACCTACAATGGGGAATGTCCCTAGTAGTGAGGCAGACCTTGAGTGTTTATTTTTCTCTCTCACTTTCTCTCCCTTACCCCCTCTCAATTTCTCTCTGTCCTATTAAAAAAGGGAAGAAATAAAAAAGGATATGCGTTCTGTACAGTGTGCAAGCACCCAGTTCAAGCCCCAGCTCCCCATTTACAGGGGAGAAGCTTCACAAGTGGCAAAGCTGTGCTTAAAAGTGTTTCTTTCTCGGGAGTCAGGCGGTAGCGCAGCTGGTTAAGTAGTTAAGCGCTTGTGGCTCAAAGCACAAGGACAGGAGGTAGAATCCCCATTCAAGCCCCGGCTCCCCTACCTGAAGGGGAGTCGCTTCACAAGCGGTGAAGCAAGTCTGTATCTATCTTTTTCTCCCCCTCTCTGTCTTCCCTTCCTCTCTCCATTTCTCTCTGTCCTATCCAACAATGACGACATCAAGAACAACAACAATAAAACAAGGGCAATAAATTAAAAGCAAGAATGACTTCAGAAGAAATATGATTACTATAAACTAGGGAAGAAAAATCTAGAGTAAAGTAGCACAATACAACCTTTCTATAAATGACAAGTTTAACTATCTGCTTCCCTTGTGAGGAAATACCTCTGCACAGACAAACCCAAGCAAGAGTGAAAATCATACACTGGATAGAGAGCTTAGGCCACTTGAACTCTGCCAAAACCCTCTGTGGCCATGGAATGGTGTGCAAGCAGACAGTTCCCGGAGAGTAAGGGGTGTGGCACCTGATGAGGAGGGCTTAGGAAAGAGCACTTGGGGCCATGCCAGGTGTTTTCACATACCTGACTTCAAAGGGGAATGCATGAATTCGTGACTCAATGCACTCAATGGCTTTCTCCAGAGGTCAAACATATGACATTCAAATACACAGCCTTACAAAAATCTACCCGGAGGAACAATGACAACTGTCAAATAAGTGACTGCATGAAGGGCACCATAAAGCATCTTGGCTTCCTTCTCACACTGTCAATGAAAGGAGAAGAAAAAAGTTCTGAGTCGATTAAACTACTCCTTACTTAGTGAAGCAAGCCAGAATTTCCAAGACTTTGCGAATTCTCCTCCTTCTGCCTGAAAACTTTGTCTGTGCTGTGACATCTCTAATTCAACTTGTCATGCCCCTGAAGATGCCACTAAGCAAGTGGATTTGAGCATTTCAGAGGGACCTGGCATGCTGTTCTCTCTTGCTCAGAAAATTTCCATTCATTTATGCAATGCGCTAGTTACAGAATAGAGGTTGAAAACAGGAAAAAAATCACTTGGCTTAGCACCAAGTCCCTGAAGGCATGGTAGTTTCTGTTCCTTGACCTGAGCAGGACCCATAGACGACAGGTGCTTGGCATGCCATGGGGTGTGCTCAGAACACCACTAGACACACTCAACAGGGTGGGTGGGTCCACAAGCAAGAACCAAAGAAATCCACAACTGGTCTGCTAGAAGAAAGCCTACCTCCTAGGAAATCAAACTATTCTCTCTTGCCAGAAGCACCTCTTTAGGAAGTGCTTCCCCATTATCACTGATAATGGCACAGGGATGGCAGGAGGTGGGAAAGCATGGATGTCAATCGTTTACACTAGAGAGTAAATCAAGAGTTCAACTCATGTGACCAAGTTTGGGAAAAATTACAGCTATTGGGTGCCTAAGAGTGACATATGATAAAAAAATATATTTCTGGTGTCTGATATTAATATGAAACAATCGATGTAAAACAAAAATTCTGAATGATAAGACTGTTTTTGTTCAATTGACAATGGCTTTTGTTCTCTTTCTCAGTTGTGTGTAAAATAATGACACATCCTATAATTTTAGCATCTTTCAGAGATGAAATACAGTGGGTTCTAAGTTGAAAAACATAGCAAAGTGTCTGGAGAGAGTTTACCAGGTAGAGAATGTCCCCTGCCATGGTGGCACCAGGAAAACTCAGAAGTGATTATCTTTATATATATGCAATATATATATATATATGAATGAAAAACTCAGCCAGGGACTGAAAGGGATTCTTTTTCTTTCTAAAAAATAAACAACAGAAATTTGGGGCAGAATAGCTACTCAGCCTCATGCAAGCATGAAACCCTGCATTCATTCTTTGATACTGCATAAAACAAAATAAAGCCATGACAATGTTCTTTCTATAAAGAGATTCACATGAACAAACACAGAGAAGTATGGGGAAGCAAGTAAATGTGAGAAGTGGAATCAAAGAACAACAGGGGAGTTAGAGAGGCTGGGCCTTGTGAAGCCTGTACCACACTAAGAATTCTTTTTTTTTCTTTTTTTTTTAATTTAATTTAATTTATTTATTCCCTTTTGTTGCCCTTGTTGTTTTATTGTTGTAGTTATTATTGATGTTGTTGTTGTTGGATAGGACAGAGAGAAATGGAGAGAGGAGGGGAAGACAGAGAGGGGGAGAGAAAGACAGACACCTGCAGACCTGCTTCACCGCCTGTGAAGGGACCTGCCTGCAGGTGGGGAGCCGTGGGCTCGAACCAGGATCCTGACGCTGGTCCTTGAGCTTAGTGCCACCTGCGCTTAACCCGCTGCGCTACAGCCCAACTCCCCACACTAAGAATTCTATATTCTATGCTGCTGGTATTCAGAAGAGAACATTGTTCACCAAGATTATGGCATCTAATTTTAACTCCATATCACTTGTGCTCTGGCTATGTGAAGGGTAGACTAAAAGGTAATAGATGGAACCAGCATTTTTTATTTTATTTTATTTTATTTTATTTATTGGGGGAGATTAATGGTTTACATTCAACAGTAAAATACAGTAGTGTGTACATGTGTAACATTTCTCAGTTTTCCACATAACAATTCAATCCCCTCGAGGTCCTCCTCTGCCATCATTGGAACCAGCATTTTATCTATTGCTAGTCCCTGTGATGAAAGATGATTATGGCAATTCAGACATGACTATAGGAACTATGATGGTCAATTTCAGGGATACTCAGAAAGCAAATAAAAGGGCTGAGGAGACAGCATATTGATTATGCAAAAGATTTTCATGCCTGAGGCTCTGAGGTCCCAGGTTTAATCGCTAGCACCACTGTAAACCAGAGCCAAGCAGTATTGTACACTTTCTTTCTTTCTATGTCTCTCTAATTAAATAAATAAAATAGATTTTTTTAAGTAAATCAAACTGGTTCAGTGACTTTGACATGGATGTACCAGTGTACTAAAACTAAAGGAAGCCTTTGTTTATCCACAGCTGCAGACACAAGAGTTGTAGAAACACCGTATCAGAAGACTAGGAAAAGATTTGACAAACATGGATTACTGGGGGAAATTGTTGCATTGTAGAGTACAGGACTTGGATGCATGACATCTCAACACTGCATGTACTTAAGCTGAGTGGTGCTCTGATCAATCAGTCTCTCTTTCTCTCTCTCTCTCTCTCTCTCTCTCTCTCACCAAAAAATTTTTTTCATTTAAAATAAAAATACTTATTTAAAAAAAAAAAAAGAGAAGTTCTCATTACTAGGTATAGCTCTAGATCCACTGAATCCAACTCCAGGAATCCAGATAGCAAGTCTTATACATACAGCCACAGTGTTACTTTCAAATGTCAAGATCATGTGTAATTCAAAGCAAATTGGTTCCTCAGCTCAGGCACATGGGTTCACATAAGGAAGGTTGTGAAAGGACATGCTGAGTCAACAGCTTTCTGAAAAGGGTAGATGTTAAAATGTGACCACCACCACCACCACTAACACCACCACCCCCAGGAAAAGAATACAAGATAGGTTTGCAGGGTTAAGAAAAATGCTTATTTTCCCTTATTTGGTAGCGACTCTCTTCCCTGACCAGCTTTCTGGTCCTTTTGCCAGCCATGACATCACCTCCCCAGACAAAAATTAGGATCCACCTGCATATCAGATTTTAGGCTCAGGCAAAAAAAAAAAAAAAAAAAAACCTCTAGTATAGCCACAGGCCCTTTGGAATATAACTAAAATATGTCTACTAGCTATCTACAAAATGGAGGGCCCCCAACTCTTCATCTGCACTATTCCAGCATTTAGGTCCATGATTGGTCAACAATTTGTTTAGCTTTGTAGTTAACTCTCTTTTCAACCACCAGGATCCAGATACTAGTATAATGCCAACCAGACTTCCCTGGACAGACAACCCCACCAATGTGTCCTGGAGCTCCGCTTCCCCAGAGCCCTTCCCCACTAGGGAAAGAGAAAGACAGGCTGGGAGTATGGATCGACCTGTCAATGCCCATATTCAGCAGGGAAGCAATTACAGAAGCCAGACCTTCAACATTCTGCATCCCACAATGACCTTGGGTCCATACTCCCAGAGGGTTAAAGAATAGGAAAGCTATTAGGGGAGGGGAGGGGATGGGATTCTGGTGGTGGGAACTGTGTAAGTTGTACCCCTCTTATCCTATGGTTTAGTCAATGTTTCCTTTTTATAAATAAAAAAATTAAATAAAAAATAAAAAAAAGAAAATGCTTATAGGAGGTGGGTGGCAGCACAGCAGATTAAGCACAAGTGGCGCAAGGGCCGGCCTAAGGATCCCAATTTGAGCCCCCAGCTCTCCACCTGCAGGGCGTCACTTCACAGGCAGTGAAGCAGGTCTGCAGGTATCTATCTTTCTCTCCCCCTCTCTGTCTTCCCCTCCTCTCTCCATTTCTCTCTGTCCATCTAACAACAACGACAATAATAACTACAACAACAACAACAAATAAGGATAACAAAAGGAAAAATAAATAAATAAATAAATTTTAAAAAATAAATACAATAACTTTAAAAAAAGAAAATGCTTATATTACAGTTGAGAGGACCACAGCCTAGTGGCTATGCAAAAAAGGACTTTTATTTTTGCATAATGATTATGCAAAAATAAAAGTGGTGGCACACCTGGTTGAGCACACATGTCACAATGAGTAAGGACCTGAGTTCAAGCCCCCAGTCCCCACCTGCAGGGAAAAAGCTTTGCAAATGGTGAAGCAGTGTTGCAGGTGTCTTTGTCTCTCTCACTCTTTGTTACCTTCTTCTCCCATAATTTCTGGTTATCTCTGTGCAATAAATAAATAAAAATTAAAAAATTTTGTCACTAGAAGTCCAATGCACTATCCATTGTGCAACAGAGCCACCTCATAAAAAAAATTTTTTTAAGACTTTCTGGGCAGGTTCAATCCCCAACAACACTATAATTAGAGCTGAATAGTGCCCTGGTTAGGAAAAAATTGCAGTTTTCAAGGAAGACTAAGGCACAGCGTCAAATATTCTGCTGAGAGCTTTCATTCAGCCAACCAGTTAGTTCACGCATATAAAAACTTACTAAATGACATGGTCTTCACTCCTGGTGTCGATCCTTCTTGTATCAGGTCAAGAATTTAGGTGGCCTGACAGTGTCGCACCTGTTTGTGGACACATGTTACCATGTACAAGGACCTGGCCATGAGCCTCTTGTTCCCCACCTGCAGTGAGGCAGCTTCATGAGTGGTGAAGTAGGGTTTTTTTTTAATATTTATTCATTTATTCCCTTTCTGTCGCCCTGTTGTTTTATTGTTGTAGTTATTGTTGTTCTTGATGTCATTGTTGTTGGATAGAACAGAGAGAAATGGAGAGAGGAGGGGAAGACAGACAGGGGAAGAGAAAGACAAGACACCTGCACACCTGCTTCACCACTTGTGAAGCGACATCCCTGCAGGTGGGGAGCTGGGGGTCTCGAACCAGGATCCTTACTACGGGTGCGCTTTGAGCCACCTGTGCATAACCCTCTGCGCTACTGCCCAACTCCCATGAAGTAGGTTTGTTTTTGGTTTTGTTTTTTTAATTTTCCCCTTTTGTTGCCCTTGTTGTTTATCGTTATTGTTATTAATATTGTTGTTATTGTTGTTGGATAGGACAGAGAGAAATAGAGAGAGGAAGGGAGACAGAGAGGGGAAGAGAAAGACACCTGCAGACCTGCTTCACCACCTGTGAAGCGACTCCCGTGCAGGTGGGGAGCCGAGGACTTGAAGTAGGTTTTTAAGTGTCTCTCTTTCACTATCCCTCTCGACCTTCTGCCCTCTCAGTTTCTCTCTGTCATAATATAATAAAAAGGGAGGGAGAAAAAAGGAAAAATGAGCACTAAAAGCAATGAATTCATAGTACAGGCACTAAGCCCCAGGGATACCCCTGGTGACAATAAAATAAGTAAAAATTAAAAGAATTAGGAAAAAAAAATACTGCCAGCCAGATAAATAACACACTAAACTTACATGTTTGAGTTCGCAGTTTGATCCCCAGTACTACATGTACCAAAGTAGTGCTCTGGTTCCTCTCTCTCTCTCCTCTCTTCTCTCTCTACTTCCTGTCTCATGTGAAACTCACTCATACGAAATGAATCTAAAAATCTTATTTCTTAAAAAATTATTAGTGAAAAATAAGTACCTAAGGCAGTTTTATAAAATATTATGGGGGATACCAATATGGAGTTTGCAATCCATCTCAGGGACCAAAAGCTGAGTGACAATCACTCAGAAAACTTGAATGGGGTGAACAAATGCAGAAGCAAGGTTGAGTTCTAGAGTCAGGAGGAGGCTGCCACCTGGGAGCTCTATGCCTACGCCCAACTCACCCTACCGAATTCTTACTCTTTAATGCTCATTTCAAATGCTACCTCTTTCATAAACTCCCCTCTAGGTTTTCCAAAGTGACTAAATAACATTAACTAACATTAATCCAGAAGAACATCTACCCCTCTATGTTCACTGCAGGATTACTCACAGTATGAAAACCACCCATGTGCCAAACATCAGATGAGAAGACAAAGAAGTGGTATGCATATAGAATGGAATACGGCTCAACCATCAGAAAGAGGAAAATCTTGCCACTTTCTATGACATGTTCCTAGCTAGCGGGGTAGGGGAGGAGGCAAGCTAAGTAAAATATGCCAAGAAGAAAAAGATAAATGCTAGACAATCTCTCTATTGTGGGGACACAATGAAACAATGCAAAGGAATAGACAAAAGCCAGATGCAAGCAAGCCCTGAGGCTCTGACTTCAGGTCACCGAAAGGGCAAGAGGTTGAAAAAGGTGGGAGGGGTCAGAGGACTGTGGAGAAGAGACAGTGTTACTTTGGTGGAGGATGTGGTGTGGTCACGTGAATTTTGAAGAGGTGTAATGCTGTACCCCTGAACTATTGTCTTTCAAGCCAGCATCAGCAAATATTTATGACATTAAGGCATGCTAAAACTAGGGATTAAAATAATGTGTTTACTATTAATCACATGTAAAAATTAAATTTAAAAACTATTACAAGATCAGAAGAGAAAACACAAGTAGAACCTGAACTGGAATTGGCATACTGCACCAAAGTAAAAGACTCTGGGGTGGGTGGTGGGGGAGAATACAGGTCCAAAAAGGATGACAGAGGACCTAGTGGGGGTTGTATTGTTATATGGAAAACTGGGAAATGTTATGCATGTACAAACTATGGTATTTACTGTTGAATGTAAAACATTAATTCCTCAATAAAGAAATTTTTAAAAATAAATAAAATTAAAATAAATTTTAAAAATATTAATAAACTATCAAATAATTATTTCTTTGACATCATGGGGCCTCACTCTAAGAATATAAATACAGGGAGTCGGTGGTAGCAGAGAGGGTTAAGGGGCAGGTGGGCAAAGCGCAAGGACCAGCCTGAGGATCCCGGTTCGAGCCCCGGGCTCCCCACCTGCAGGAAAGTCGCTTCACAAGCGGTGAAGCAGGTTTCTATCTTTCTTTCCCCCTCTCTGTCTTCCCCTCTTCTCTCCATTTCTCTCTGTCCTATCCAACAATAACGACATTAATAATAACTACAACAATAAAACAATAAGGGCAATAAAAGGGACTAAATAAATATTTAAGAAAGAAAATTATAAAAGAAGAATATAAACACACAAAAAGTAAGACTATGAAACAAACCAACAAAAAGATGAGTGAGGCTCTGCTACCCACATACATTTTCTTATTTTACTAAAAAAAAAAAAAATTCGAGGGTGGGGCGAGCGGTAGCACAGTGGGTTAAGCGCACATGGCGCAAAGCCCAAGGATTGGCGAAAGGATACTGGTTGGAGCCCCTGGCTCCCCACCTCCAGGGGAGTCGCTTCACAAGCAGTGAAGCAGGTCTGCAGGTGTCTATCTTTCTCCTCCCTTCTCTGTCTCCTCTCCTCTCTCCATTTCTCTCTGTCCTATCCAACAACAACAACAGCAATGACAACAATTATAATAACGACAATAAGGGTAACAAAGGCAACAAAATGGGAAAAATAGCCTCCAGGAGCAGTGGATTTATAGTACAGGCACCGAGAATCAGCAATAACCCTGGAGGCACAAAAAAAAAAAAAAATTTTTTTTAAAGCAGAAAAAAAAAATTCACCCATTCTCTTAAAATGACCTTTTCATTTTTTTTTAATTTTTACTTTAGCTAATAGGAGTGTATATTAACACCATGCCCACCACCAAAGGTCTGTGTCCCTACCCCCACCCCCCTATAGTGAAGCTGAAAATCTATCCTCACCCTCCACCCTGAGTTTTTCACTTTGGCGCAATACTCCAAATACAGTCAAATTCTTTTTGTTGTTGTTGTCTATTTATTTATTTTATTTTAAAGATTTTATTTATTTATTTATTTATTTAAATTTCTTTATGGGGGATGAATGTTTACATTCAACAGTAAATAGTTTGTATATGCATAACATTTCTCAGTTATCCATATAGCAATATAACCCCCAAAAATTCATTGTTTACTATTTATTTCTACACACATTTTCAGAAGCTTGTCTTGGCTGAAGCAAGGTTTGCTTCTGTTTATGCCCAGACACAACTTTCTAGTAATGCCCACTTAGTAAAAATGATGAATGATGTGTGAAAGCACCTATCAAATTTATTCCTTTTCTGGGTTATCTGTTCTCTAAATCACAGTTTACTCCAGAATATATTAACTTTACCAAATTACCTGGCTGAAGTCTGAGTAAAACCTGCTTCCTGTTCCCTTCCAGTACTGTATGTGAGGGGTAGGGGTGATTATCACTGCTGCCAGGCTACCACAAGCTCTGGAGAGGAGTGTTCAGGAGAAGACAGTCTGAAGGAAGTGGATGAAAGAGGAGTCAGAGGGAGGAACCTTTGAACAATTAAGAGGAGGAAGAGAAGATGATGGACTGACACCAGGACTCCGACATCTGAACACCATGTTCCAAACCCAACATGCTCTGTTTTTCTGTATCCTAATGAACCTCCCGGAAGTTAGCAAAAATAAAGCCAGGAGAAAGCGTCTTAAAGAACCTAGTGAATACCAGTCTTTACTATGGATACTACAAAAGCCAAGCTATGTATGACCAAAAAAAGAAAAAAAAAATCAAAAAACTACAAAATGATACTAATAAGCTTTCTAATTTAACACAAAAAATGTAAACAATCTTGAGCAAGTCTACTACCCTTACTTTTCTTTTTTTATATTTATTTATTTATTAATGAGCAGGATAGGAGGAGAAAGGACCAGACATCACTCTGGTGCATGTGCTGTTGGGGGTTGAACTCAGGACCCCATGCTTGAGAGTTCAACCCTTTACCCACTGTGCCACTTCCCAGACCACCTACCCTTACTCTTCCATACATAATCCAAGCATATCCCATTCCTATTTGCCATTATATTGTGTTCTCTGACATTTTTAGCTTCAGTTTACTCCACCTCTTTTGTTAAATGTCTTACTCTTAAAAGGAAAATTAGAATTCCACCTCCCTTGAGTCTGAGTGCCTTAGAGGCTCTTATAGTGCAATCAGTGAGGGGGCTGGGCAGTGCTGCACCTGTTTGAGACCATAAATTACCATGCACAGAGACATAGGTTCAAGTCCCCAGTGCCTACCTGCAGGGGAAAAACTTTTCTAGTGGTGAAGAATACTGTAGGCATCCCTCTCTCGATCTCCCCCTATTTCCCCCTCCCTTCTTGACTTCTGCCTCTATCCAATAAATAAAGTATTAAATAAAAATAACATTTAAGGGGGTCGGGCGGTGGCACAGTGGGTTAAGCGCATGTGGCGCAAAGCGCAGGGAACGGAGTAAGGATCCCGGTTCGAGCCCCCAGCTCCCCACCTGCAGGGGAGTCGCTTCACGGACGGTGAAGCAGGTCTGCAGGTGTCTATCTTTCTCTCTCCTTCTCTGTCTTCCCCTCCTCTCTCCATTTCTCTCTGTCCTATCCAACAACGAATTGCGTCAACAAGGGCAATAATAATAACCACAAGGAAGCTACAACAAGGGCAACAAAAGGGGGGAAAAATGGCCTCCAGGAGCGGTGGATTCATGGTGCAGGCACCGAGCCCAGCAATAACCCTGGAGGAGGAAAAAAAAAAAAACATTTAAAAAAGGATGTACTAATTATTAAAGAAAAAAAACAATCAGTGTGATCCATCCCACTCTCAACTGGCCTTGGCTGTATCCAGTTACATCCTCTATCTCTCCAACCTCTTTTCTTTCCTGCTCTTCTTCTCTTGGACCCTCTCCAATATCCAGTATCTCCTAGTGATAAAGTGACAGTCTAAATTCAATGCCTTGTTGTCAAGTCAGACACAGATCACCACCTCCCTGCTTTGACAGTGATACTTAAGTACATGCAGCCTTGAGCTAAAATGATGTTGGGCATCAAATAACATTATAAATGCTTATGTTGTCTGTTTTCCATTTCTATTCTGATTCAACTTCAGAATGTTCATTTATCAAGGTTGCTTTATTTTGTAAAAATCTACAAATAAGCTGACATAGTATGAATTATTGCCTCCCAAATTAGATGTGTTGTACCCGCTGCCTTCATTTGACAAACATATTTAAAAAGTATGGTTCTAGAGGTTATATGGTCTGTTCTCCTTTTATATAAGCACTGCCATCTCTACGTTCATACCTACGTTCATATGGTTTTACTCAGTAGACTTAGAACTCAGCAAATACATGCTGGCTGATCTGTCCATACTTCTCAAGAGCTCCAGTGGAAGTCATTTCCAAGGCTAACTCCCAGTCTGGCCACTTTTTAACCTCGATATCCTGCTCAAATTCTTGACTATCTAATCCAAGTTTCATTACCAAGCAACTGACATTGGAAAGTGAGAACAGGTGTGTAAGGCATGGATGTGACAACAGGTCCACACTTGCCACCCCACAAAGCTAAACAGTACTCTCTCCACCTCCTTCCCTCTGCTTTACAAAAATGTATTCAGTTGGGGCTGAGTATTGGTGCACCTAGTTGAGAGCGCATGTTACAATGTGCAAGGATAGGGGTTCAAGCCCTGGGTCCCTACTTACAGGGGGAAAGCTTCATGAGTAGTGAAACGGGGCTGTAGGTGTCTCTCTTTCTCTCCATCTCTATTTCCCCACTCTCTCTCAATTTCTGGCTGTCTCTATCAAATAAATAAAGATAATAAAAAATTTACAAAAATGTATTCAGTTCAACACAACCCATTCAGATGTTTAAACTGATGCTGAGTGTGTAAGACATTGCAAAATAGACTTAGAGGTGGGCAAAGCTTTGGTCACAAATAAATTAAATTGAACTAGTTTATATAGTGCATTAGCCAAGGGCTCTCTTAACTTGGCTCTGGCAAGAGAGGAGAAGAATATCATTTCTTTCCAGCTGCTTGCAGTCATCTCTTATAACTACAATATACCTACTAGATATCTACAAAATGGAGGACCCCCCCAACACTTCATCTGCACTATTCCAGCCTTTAGGTTCATGATTAGTCAATAACTTGTTTGGTTGGCTTTGTATGTTAACTCTCTTTTCAGCCACCAGGTTCCAGATGGTAGCATAATGCCGACCAAACTTCCCTGGACAGACGATCCCACCAATGTGACCTGGAGCTCCACTTCCCCAGAGGACCACCCTACTAGGGAAAGAGAAAGGCAGACTGGGAGTATGGATCAACCAGTCAACGTCCATGTTCAGCAGGGAAGCAATTACAGAAGCCAGACCTTTCACCCTCTGCATCCCACAATGACCTTGGGTCCATACTCCCAGAGGGATAAAGAACAGGAAAGCTATCAGAGGAGGGGATGGAATATGGAGATCTGGTAGTGGGAATTGTGTGAAGTTGTACCCCTTTTATCCTATGGTTTTGTTAATATCTCCTTTTTTAAATATAAAAAAATAAAAATTATAAATTAAATAATAAGTAGGGCAGGAGTAGATACAATAATGGTTATGCAAAGAGACTCATGTCTGAAGCTCCATAGTCCCAGGTTCAATCCTTCACACCACCATAAACCAGAGCTAAGCTGTGCCCCGGTAAAAAATAAATAAATAATAAGTAAAACATAATAATTTAAGTCCATGTACTAGCCGTAGCAAAATACACTTCCTAACAAAAACCAGACAGACTAAATGTATGTTCTATTAAGAGTGAACCCCGTAGCCATCTAACTTGGCTATTCATTAACTTTCTATTTCTCAAAAGTTTCAAGTAATTGTCCAATTGCTTTTTTGTTTGTTTACCAGAGCAGCTCTGGCTTATGGTGGCACAGGAGATTAAATCTGGGACTTTGGAGTTTCAGGCATGAGAGTCTCTTTGCAGAACCATTATGCTATCTATCCCCACCTTGCCCAATTTAATTATTAAGTAAAAAACTAAGGAGCAGGTGGTGCTTTTGGTTGAGAAGACACATTAAGTGCACAACGATTCAGGTTCAATCCCCTGGCCCTGCTACAGTAGATGACTCTCTCTCTCTCTCTCTCTCTCTCTCTCAAATCAATCAAATATTTTTTTAAAAAAGAATACTCTTGAGGTCCGGCGGTAGTGCAGCAGGTTAAGCGCATATGGCGCAAAGAGCAAGGACCGGCTCAAGGATCCTGGTTCAAGCCCTCCGCTCCCCACCTGCAGGAAGGTCGCTTCACAAGCGATGAAGTAGGTCTGCAGGTGTCTGTCTTTCTCTCCCCCTGTCTTGTCTTCCCTTCCTGTCTCGATTTCTCTCCCTGTCCTATCCAACAACAAGAACAGCAATAACAACAATAATAATAACAATGATAAATATAAGAGCAATAAAAAAGAAAAAATAGCCTCCAGGAGCAGTAGATTTGCAGTGCAGGCATGGAGCCCCAGCAATAACCCTGGAGGCCCAAAAAATAAAAAAAAATGAATACTCTTACTAAAAAAAAAAAAAAAAAAAAGTTTGGGGCTTGGGGAGATTACATACTGGCAAAAAGACTTTTATGCCTGAGACTCCAAGGTCCCAGGTTCAGTCCCCAACACCATCATAAGCCAGAGGTGAGCAATGTTCTGGGGAAAATAATTATTAAGGGTTATAGAATATCTCACACATGTAGGGCCAGTGTCTAGTCATATATAAGGCCCAGTTCAAATCCAGGCACCACATAGGAGGTGCTACAGCACTAGAGGAATTTCTGGTGCTGTAATGTCTCCTCCATTCTTACTCTTTCCCTTTTTTTATTAAAAATTATCTATTTATTTGGATAAAGACGGCCAGAAGTCAAGAGGGGAGAAGTGATAAAGAGGGAGAGAGACAGACACCTGCAACCCTGCTTCACCACTTGTGAAGCTTTTCCCTGCAGGTGGCGGCCGGGGGCTCAAATCTGGTCCTTGTGCATTGTAACACTTGCACTCCACCAGGTGCTCCACCACCTGGATTTCTTTCTCTCTCCATTCTTTCTCTCTCTCTCTCTCTCTCTCTCTCTCTCTCTCTGAATGAAGAAATGGTCTAGGAAAAGGAAAAAAAAACATATATCTTGTGCATGAGTTTTCAGCTAAAAAAAAAAAAGAAGAAAAGAAAAAGAACCAAAAAAAAAAAAAGAATTAATCAAGTGCATTTTCTTTTTTTTTTTTTCATTTTTATTTTTTTCAAGTGTGTTTTCTGATATCTGTCCATAACAAGTAAATTTGAAAGCAAAGATAGCCTGATGGTTCAGTTCACCTCTCTGTGTGCTTCTCTGACATTATGAACAGAAAAGAATTTGATTAGTTGTGGTCATTATATCTTAGCTACTATAAACTTGTGATAACCTAAAAGTGCATTAGGTAATGTTAGTCAGTAAAAAAATATAACTTAATTTCAGTATAGAACAATTGAAGGCAAAAAAAAGTTCATATTTCTGATGCACTATTTAAATAGTCCTTTGGGAACTGTGAAGGGTGACTTTAACCAGTATCACACTGTTACTGTTAGCATTCAATTATCTAATAACTATAATACTCATCAGCTATGTGTTGAAAAATAGTCACCAAGGTAGATGTTTTTATACTTTCATAAAATCTGGGTGGGAAGATAGCATAAGGGTTATTAAAAGCAGCTTTCATCCTTGAATCTCCCAGACTGCAGGTTCAATCCCCCACACGATCAGTAGCAAGAGGTGAGCAGTGCTGTTATAAAAGACTTGCATAAAATCTAACCCTTCAATAAATAACCTATTTTGAACTAAGAAGTTTCATTAATGAGACTATTTGTGTGCTTAATCTCATTTGCAACTAACTCTTAAAAACTTTTCAAAATTCTCTCATGAAATCAAAGAATTCAGGAATAGAATAATGTCTGTCTTGCCCCCACACCTATGGACATCTAATCCTTGACAAAGGAGCCCAGACTATTAAATGGGGAAAGCAGAGTCTCTTCAACAAATGGTGTTGGAAACAATGGGTTGAAACATGCAGAAGAATGAAACTGAATCACTGTATTTCACCAAATACAAAAGTAAATTCCAAGTGGATCAAGGACTTGGATGTTAGACCACAAACTATCAGATACTTAGAGGAAAATATTGGCAGAACTCTGTTCCGCATAAATTTTAAAGACATCTTCAATGAAACAAATCCAATTATAAAGAAGACTAAGGCAAGTATAAACCTATGGGACTACATCAAATTAAAAAGCTTCTTCACAGCAAAAGAAACCACTACCCAAACCAAGAGACCCCTCACAGAATGGGAGAAGATCTTTACATGCCATACATCAGACAAGAGGTTAATAACCAACATATATAAAGAGCTTGCCAGAATCAACAACAAGACAACAAATAACCCCATCCAAAAATGGGGAGAGGACATGGACAGAATATTCACCACAGAAGAGATCCAAAAGGCTGAGAAACACATGAAAAAATGCTCCAAGTCTCTGATTGTCAGAGAAATGCAAATCAAGACAACAACGAGATACCACTTCACTCCTGTGAGAATGTCATACATTAGAAAAGGTATCAACAGCAAATGCTGGAGAGGGTGTAACCCTCCTACACTGCTAGTGGGAATGTAAATTGGTCCAACCTCTGTGGAGAACAGTCTGGAGAACTCTCAGAAGGCTAGAAATGGACCTACCCTATGATCCTGCAATTCCTCTCCTGGGGATAGATCCTTAGGAACCCAACATATCCATCCAAAAAGATCTGTGTACACATTTGTTCTTAGCAGCACAATTTGTAATAGCCAAAACCTGGAAGCAACCCAGGTGTCCAACAACAGATGAGTGGCTGAGCAAGTTGTGGTGTATATATACACAATGGAATACTACTCAGCTGTAAAAAATGGTGACTTCACCGTTTTCAGCCAGTCTTGGATGGACCTTGAAAAAATCATGCTGAGTGAAATAAGTCAGAAACAGAAGGATGAATATGGGATGATCTCACTCTCAGGCAGAAGTTGAAAAACAAGATCAGAAAAGAAAATACAAGTAGAACCTGAAATGGAATTGGCGTATTGCACCAAAGTAAAAGACTCTGGGGTGGGTGGGTGGGTGGGGAGAATACAGGTCCAAGAAGGATTCAAAGGATCTAGTGGGGGTTGTATTGTTATATGGGAAACTGGGGGATGTTATGCATGTACAAACTATTTTACTTACTGTTGAATGTAAAACATTAATTCCCCAATAATAAAGAAATAAAATAAAATATTAATTACCCATTGGTAAAGGGGAATCCTAAAAAAAAAAAAAAGACTAATGTCTGTCTAAATCACACAAATAACTGAGAGTTCTTTTAATTAAATGGTCTTGTCCACTCAACAATAGCATCAATGGTGTGTGTATGTTACCAGGGATCAAACCCAGAACCATGTATAATGCCACAAATGTACTCTACCATGGAACTACACCCCAGCCCTTAAGTAACTCATTTTTTAAGTTTGGTTTCTCCTACAAAATAACTTTAATATGAGAATCAATATCTCTATCTTTAGAACACTAACAACTAAATAAACATCCATCATTTGGCTCTATCCATACTGAAATGAGCTTGCCTCAAGTCACTTTTTAAAAACCTTTGATCACATTAATCACAAGTAATGTGGACCCCCTCTGCCTATATAATTAGCATTGAAGAACTAATGTCCAACAAGTACATTTTTAAAAACCCTGTGCATGTTAGCTAGTACAGTTTTTACTTATATCTCCATAAGCAAGTTATACATCTCCATAAGCAAGTTATATGCACTACACATACTAAAATGAAACAACCCAATGACATCCTAGCACTACCTTCAAGAATCTCTAATATGGTCACACAGGAAAAAAAAAAAAAACTTGTATTTTAACTAATGCTGTTTTCATCTCAAAGGCTGCCTCAAGACCTCTGCAAAATGAAACAAAGTAGACATACAGATAAACACGAGCAAAAGTATTAATATAGCTTCTTTGTATACTTTTCAGTGTGATCAAAGAAAGAGGTTAAACTGGGAAATTCGACCACCAGGTTCCAGATGCTACCATGATGCCAATTGGACTTCCTTAGACAGACAACCCCACCAATGTGCCCTGGAGCTCAGCTTCCTCAGAGCCCTGGCCCATTAGGGAAAGAGAGAGGCAGGCTGGGAGTATGGATCGACCTGCCAACACCCATGTTCAGCAGGGAAGCAATGACAGAAGCCAGACCTTCCACCTTCTGCACCCCATAATGACCCTGGGTCCATACTCCCAGAGGGTTAAAAAAAAAAAAAAAAAAACAGGAAAGCTATCTTTTCCACTAGGGAGAGAGAGAGGCAGACTGGGAGTATGGATCGACCTGCCAACACCAATGTTCAGCAGGGAAGCAATTACAGAAGCCAGACCTTCCACCTTCTGCACCCCATAATGACCCTGGGCCCATACTCCCAGAGGGTTAAAAAAAATAGGAAAGCTATCAGGGGAGGGGATGGAATATGAACTTCTGCTGGTGGGAATTGTACCCCTCTTATCCTGTGGTCTTGTCAAGTGTTTCCATTTTATAAATAAATAATTTTTTTTTAAAAGTCTCTAGGAGTAGAGCCCTCACTCCCCACCAGTACAAGGGTTGCTTCATAATCTGTCTTCCCCTTCCCTCTCACTTTCTCTGTCCTATAAAATAAACTTTTTAAAAATTTTAAAAAGAAAAAAAATGGTCACCAGGAGCAATGGATTTATAGTGCAGGCCCTGACCACCAGAAATGTGATAACCCTGTTGGCAATAATATATATATTTTTAAATAGTATAAGGGTATGGGAGGAATTGATAGTTCTCAATTTGGAGGAGGTGCTTAGAGGATTTAGAAAGTAAAGGTTTAGTGTGGAGAGGCTGGCATAGTACAGACATTTAAGAACAGAGGCTAGAAGACCTAGCACCTCCAGTTGTATCCTACTTCCACTGTTTCTATTTTAAATTAGCCTTTCACATGTTACCCAAACTCTCTAAATCTCAATTTCCTCTTCTGTACAACAGAACTCAAAGGAGGACCTTCCTCCTGAGGTTTCATAAGGATTAAATCAGAGTATTCATACAAAAGCTCCTACAATAGCACCTGATACACAGCA
The DNA here is from genome assembly GCF_950295315.1 of Erinaceus europaeus. NCBI lineage: Eukaryota > Metazoa > Chordata > Mammalia > Eulipotyphla > Erinaceidae > Erinaceus > Erinaceus europaeus. The sequence goes on along the minus strand of NC_080170.1, from coordinate 50,393,722 downwards.
AGCATGCAACAAATATTAAAACACAATTGGCAGACAGAGGGTAGATAGCATAATGGTTATGCAAACAGACTCTCATGCCTGAGGCTCCAGAGTCCCAGGTTCAATCCCTGCACCACCATAAGCCAGAGGTGAACAATGCTCTGGT